>NC_090649.1:467447974-467717540 GCF_040937935.1 Hyperolius riggenbachi | reverse complement strand
CTCTGTACACACGACTGCTGCTCCATGCTCTGTACACACACTGCTGCTCCATGCTCTGTACACACACGCTGCTTGCTGCCATGCTCTGTACACACACGCTGCTGCTCCATGCTCTGTACACACGCTGCTGCTCCATGCTCTGTAACACTACACTGCTGCTCCATGCTCTGTACACACGCTGCTGCTCCATGCTCTGTACACACACTGCTGCTCCATGCTCTGTACACACGCTGCTGCTCCATGCTCTGTACACACGCTGCTGCTCCATGCTCTGTACACACGCTGCTGCTCCATCCAAAGTCAACTGATGCAGGGAAATATAGGGGGGGCGGTGCTGTGAGCTGCAGGAGGCCTGCAGATATGCTTGGTGTCCTCAACCTGTGCCTGTTCCCAAACACTGCACCGCCCCTGGTCTGAGGGGGGGATCTGGGCAGCGGTAATCCCCCCCTGCGTTTTGCTCTATGCGACACCCCCAATGATCACACCCCCTTCCCTTGCTTCTACTTGGTGCCCTTCACAGCCTTGGGGGCCCATCTCACAAGGGGTCATAAAACAAGTTGTGGCCATCATGACCTTTACACCCGTCACAAGTGTAAACACAAAAACAGCAGATCTGAATTATAGTCCCCTGTATCGAAGGAAGGGGATTTTAGTAGCTGGGGCCCCCCACGCAGCTCTGGGTCCCCTTGCGATCACTGGGGCTGCTCCCTCCGTTACATCCCTATTTGGGATCTGCAAATTGGATTGGAAAGGGTTAAATTAAAGCAATAATAAAAAAAAACAGCCCCCCCTGGGGGGGTACCTGCCTCAGGAGGGGGAATGAGGCTTTCCCCATCCTCTTCCCCCTATGGGATCCAGCGCTGGCCAGCCACCGAAAACACAGCTGACACGCTTGTTGACTGTGGCGCAGTAGCGCCTGCAATATTTACCTTCTCGGCTCCAGTGCAGGCGCAGTAGCGGCTTTCCGATGGGCTCCAGGGGGCCGGAGGGCCGATTGGGTCTGCTCTAGTCTACTGCGCAGCAGACCGGACCTGATTGGGTTTAGCTATTTCCACCGGAGTCCATCGGAAAGTCACTTCTGCGCCTGCACTGGAGCCGGGAAGGTAAATATTTACATCACCGCTGTTCGGGGGAGCCAGTGCTGCATCTCGGAGGGCGGATGAGGATGGGGGAAGCCTCATTAGGATCCAGAAGACTTCCCCCTCTTGAGGTAAGTACCCCCAAGGGCTGTGTTTTTTTGTTTGTTTTTTTAAACAGTTCTCTTTACAAATCATTACTACACAGAGTTTGTTATACTGTAAGCTGAGTTGCTTTCTTTTATCTAACTTCATTTCTATTTTCCTGCAGAAGGAAGTTGCATCTGTCGGTGGGGAGCCGCTGCTCGGATTGACAGATGATATGCATGTCAGGCGCGGGATCTGTCATGCGGTTGATCTCATGGCGAGCGGCGTGTTTATTTTCTCTCCGCCGGTTACAGCTGTAGCGTAACATTACCCGCGGCGTGGATACTCGGTAGCCGAAGCAGCGAGGAACGCTTGATCCTTTGGCCCCCGCGACAGATAGATGCGTTTCGCACACATCTGTCCAAGAGGCTGGACGAAGCCTGGTATGGCTGCCAATTTGCAGGGAATTAGTGCCCTTATCATCTCCGCTGCGCTAATCCGCCTCCTCTAGCGCAGGCTACATCACGCACTTAGCCCCAGCCATTTTTCCTCGTGTTTATGTAACCTTTTTAGTGGCTCATTTGTTAAAATGTTTACAGTTAGCGCTGGAGATCTGAGCCGTCGGTAGCGCCTGTGGTTGAAAATATTTCACATGTTTTCCTAGCCTTTCTGCAATTACTTGAGAGGGGGGGGGGGGGGGGGGGATGAAAAAGCCACGTCTCAGTCAAAACTTGGATTCAGCTGAAGGCTTTGATCTTGCCAGAGTTTGTTTTCCAATGTCACTCTCGTTCAGAGCTGTTTTAAAACACGATAACATTATCTGCTAACCCCGAGTTCATACAACCGATATGGAGGGGAGCCGCGGCAATAATGAGTGTGGGGTTCTTGAAGCAGGAAGTGCTCTACGTTTCATCTTGTGCGTAGGCCGGCACGCATGACAAAAAAAGTCGGTGAAAAAAGAGAATAGGAAAAGTAAACTGAGTTACAAACAAAAAGAAAAAGTAAATGGTGTTTATTTTCTATTGTTGCACATCTTTGTGACCGGCCCCCCTCTGTGATGAGAAATATAATAGTACCTTTCTCTTTGAGCGCTAGTCTAGTTTAGGGGACCCAGCGGGAAACCTCATAGGGAAATTTCTTTAACGTGATTGGGTGGATGGCACCCCTCTCAAACTGATAGATTGTACTAAACTACTCCCGCACTATTCAGCCAATCATAACGCTTCTTGCTGTAGAGGGTGCTGTGATTGGAGAACATTTCCCTATGAAGTTACCAGGGTGTCCTAAACTAGAGTCAATCTCCTTGACTGGCCCAATAAAAAGCTCTGCTGACCCGCAGGAATCAGCTGGAAAGGATGGAAACTCATAGTGGCGTAACTACAAAACTGGGGCCCAATAACACAATTTTGATTGGTTTATATCACTTGGCACACACTTGGGGCTACACCAAAATTCAGTCACAGTACAATATATATTTTTAGCTTTAAAGTGCATACACCAGTGGCGTACCTAGGGAATTGGACACCTGGTGCGGATTATTTACAGACATCAACAAAAATTGATGGGAGGGTTAACAGGAGTTGTGGGGGGGGGGGGAGGGGCTGATGTCGCTGCAAATTTTGGTGGGATTTGGGGGGGAGGGGAAGGAAGTCATCAAGATGTGAATGCCTGAGCTAACTGTTATGAAAACTCTGTACTTTATACAGGGCTGCAGAAGATGTCACTGCTATATAAATACATTTAGATTGTGAGCTCCTCAGAGGACAGTCAGAAAAGAGGGACATACGAAATAGTAGAATGCATAGGGAGGAGGGGGGAGTAAAGAGGTAGAGGCACAAGACAGAGAGCCTGGTGGGAGAGGAGAAATGGCAGGAAGACATCTCACCAGGACTGCAGACATCCCCAGTGCTGTTGGCAGGGACATGCTGTTAAAAGAAGCCACTAAAAAATGAAAAGCGGAAAGGGTCATCGAGGAATACAACAGGGTGGGAGGGGGAGCTAAGAAAAGAGATAAGATTACAGTTGTCGCGAAACCTCTGATTTGGTTCGCGAACCTCAAACTCGAACATGTGAAAAAAGTTTGCGAACATGCAAACTTTTCAACCGCCATAGACTTAAATGGGCAGGCAAACCTTCAAAACTACAAACATTAATTGTGGCCACTAAAGTGATGGAAAAAATGTTTCAAGGGGTCTAACACCTGAAAGGGGGCATGGCGGAGTGGGATACACGCCAAAAGTCCCGGGGAAAAATCAGGATTTTACGCACAGCAGGGTTTAAGGGGCAGAAATCACATTGCATTGCTAAAGTGCTATAAAAGATCTTGCACGTGTATATGTTACGGCCAGAACCCGAAGTTTGGCGCACTTCTAGTTCTGGCCGGCCACTTCGGATTCTGGCCGGCCAATTTGCGAAGTGGCCGCTGCGCTGCGGCCAATGTTAGAAATGGATTGTTTACTCTGATATTAATGTATCTTCTGGCCGCAGCGCAGCGGCCAAACGTATTAATTTGTTGCAATTAAGCCGGCGGCAATGTAACCATTCAAGCCGCCGGCTTTTTATCTGCCTCTCTCTCCTTCTCCCCCCCCCCCCCCCCGCCTCTCTCGCTCTCCTATGGGCAGCCGGGCGGGGACACGAGTGTCCCCCCGGAGTCGTTCGTCGCGGCAGGGAAGCCTGCCGTTCTTGCAGAGCGGGTGCTAGCAGAAGCAATGTCTGCAGCCTCCCCGCTCTGCTGCCCCTGCTGCGACGAACGACTCTGGGGGACTCGCGTGTCCACCGCCAGCTGGCCATAAGAGGAGAGAGAGAGAGGCAGATAAAAAGCCGGCGGCTTGAATTGTTACATTGCCGCCGGCTTAATTGCAACAAATTAACTAAGTGGTTCTACGTTTGGCCGCTGCGCTGCGGCCAGAAGATACATTAATATCAGAGTAAACAATCCATTTCTAACATTGGCCGCAGCGCAGCGGCCACTTCGCAAATTGGCCGGCCAGAACCCGAAGTGGCCGGCCAGAACTAGAAGTGGCCAAACTTCGGGTTCTGGCCGTAACATATACATCAATCAGGTAGTGTAATTAGTATACTGCTTCACACTGACAGACTAAACTCACTGTGTAACGCACCGCAAACAGCTGTTTGCGTAGTGACGGCCGTGCTGGACTGGTGCGCACTATGGCGAGAGTGCAGGCCATGGCGGCTTTCAAGCCCATATGGTCGGGCTGAGGTAGCTGAATGACAGAACACCTTGTCCTCTTTTAATCCCTTGTCCCACAATATTTTTGACAATATTCAATTGTTTGGAAGCTTTTGATGTATGTTGATGAGGGAATGATATATATATTATTTGATTACTAGTCCATACAGTTGGCTCTATACCCTGTGCCATCCCTATGATTTATTTATTGAATACTATATTGTGATTTATTGAGGAGACAACAATTTACCTGTGCTTGTGATGTTTTTCTAACATTTTGGGATACGTTCCTGAAGAAATGGAGAAAAACTAGACTTAACCAGGATTTCCTACAGTACAAGACCAACCTGCTGCAGTTCCACACTGCCCTTGCTCATGCGAAGCAGGAATACTTTACCAAGCTCATCGGAGCACAAGCTTCCAACCCCCGGCGTCTTTTTGCCACTTTCAACTCCCTGCTTAAACCCACCGCCCCCCCACCCTCCGTTTCCTCCTCTCTGCCACAGATTTAGCCACCCACTTCACCAACAAAATTGGCTCCATCCACCAGGAAAATATCCAATCTCCAATCTTCACCTCCCACCCCCCTCCAACCAGCTCCTCCTCCACCCTATCCTCCCCTCACATCCTTCACTCCTACTACCACGAGGAAGTCAACCACCTACTGCAGACTTCCCATACCACTACTTCCCCCCTTGACCCCATCCCTTCTGATTTACTCCAGCCTCACTTCACAGAATTGGCCCCAGTCCTCACTACCCTGTTCAACCTCTCCCTATCCACAAGCACCTTCCCCTCAGACTTCAAGCAGGCCACTGTACTACCCCTGCTCAAGAAACCCTCCCTCGACCCCTCGCTATGCTCCAACTACCGTCCTATCTCCCTCCTCCCCTTTGCCTCAAAACTCCTTGAGCGTCTGGTTCCCAAACACCTGACCCAGTACCTCAATGCCAACTCACTGCTAGACCCACTGCAATCTGGATTTCAGCCTGCCCACTCAACCGAAACTGCTCTCACCAAAGTGGTCAACGACCTTGCCTTAGCTAAAGCTGAAGGTAGATACTCCATTCTCCTCCTCCCTTGGCCTTTCAGCAGCTTTTGACACAGTAGATCATCCCCTACTCCTCCAGTCCCTCCAGTCCTTGGCATTCACGATCTCACCCTGTCCTGGCTTTTATCCTACCTCTCCAACCGCTCCTTCACAACCGCCTTCAATGAGTCCTCGTCCAACCCCCAACCACCTCTCGATGGGAGTCCCCCAAGGTTCGGTCCTTGACCCCCTACTGTTCACCCTATACACATCCTCCATTGGCAAGGTTATCTCCTCCATGGGTTTTAACTATCATCTGTATGCAGATGACACCCAGATCTACCTCCACACCCCTGACATATCCACCACTACTATGGACAAGGTCTCCTCCTGCCTATCAGCCATCTCCTCCTGGATGTCCGCTAGGTTCCCTGAAAGTAAATCTAGACAAAACGGAATTTATGATCTTCCCACCCCGGCCATCCATGAACCTCCCAGATGTGCATGTCACTGTTAACCACACTACTATTCATCCTACCTCTCAAGCCCGTTGTCTGGGTGTCACCCTGGACTCCACACTCTCCTTCACTTCCCACATCCAAAACCTCACAAAGTCCTGCAACTTCCACCTTCGTAACATCTGTAAGATTTGCTATTTCCTGACCTCTGCCACCACCAAACTCCTCATCCATGCCCTCATAATTTCCCGCCTTGACTACTGCAATGCCCTGCTGTCTGGTCTCCCTATGACCCGAACAGCCCCACTGCAGTCCATCATGAATGCAGCAGCCAGAATTATCCACTGCTCCCATCGCTCCACCACGGCAGATCCCCTCCTAGAATCCCACCACTGGCTTCCTATCAAGTCTAGAATCAGATTCAAGATACTGTGTCTGACCTACAAATCTGTCCACAAAACCTGTCCAACCTACATTTCCGATCTTACTCAGAGGTACACATCTAGCCGCTTACTCTGCTCTTCCAATGAACTTCGCCCTAACCGCCCCCCCGCATCACCCAGTCCCATGCACGCCTCCAGGACTTCTCAAGAGCTGCTCCAACACTATGGAACTCCCTACCTCCACCCATTAGGCAGCCCCCTCCTTCAACATCTTCAAGAAAGCGCTCAAAACTCACCTTTTCACTCTGGCCTACTACTCCTCACAAGTGCTCTAAACCCACAGCTGAACTCTGGTCTCCTACCTCTCATGTCCCTACCTCTCCCTTTAGATTGTAAGCCTTTGGGCAGGGTCCTCCTCCTCTTGTGTCCTACCTGATCATGCACCTCCATTACTGTGCACCCATGCTATGCATCTGAGTGAACCTAACTTGCCTAATCTCCATGCTCCATCCAGTGACTGACTAAGCATTACTTGGTACTCATACTGTGCTGTGTGATCTGGTTTTCTTGTATTCCTGTATTGTCATATTGCTGTATGTCACCCCTAAATATTGTCTGTAACCTAAATTAATGTTCAGCGCTGCGTAATATGTTGGCACTTTATAAATACAATAAATAAATATCATTCTCCAATTCTTGGTCTCCTATACTGTACTCCATACCACCCTCCCATGCTATATATTTTCTTTCCTGCCGCCCTCAACCATTCTTGGTTCTCTACAATAATCTCTTGCTAATGGACCCGCTAATCCTAGGCCTCCCCCGACATAATGTGTTCCTAGCTATCCCTGAAGCTCCTATGCCCCCACAGTGTTAGAAGAGAAAATCTATCCAAGTCTGGCTGTATGCAGCAGAGATAAAGACCTGTTATGGTCACTGTGTTGGTTTTCATGCCGTTGACATACTAGGAAACACAGACTAGAAATCAGTAAATGGCTCACTGGAAGGCAAACCCATGACAAGGCTGTCAGTGAAGAGATAAGCAAGGCCATAAGTAAGGCCGGCAGCCACTAGGCTAGAAGCAAAGCCAGCCACCAAGCTAGAAGCCAGATATGCTACTAGCCCAGCCAACAATCCTGGAACCAGATCATCCACTAACCTAACTGTCGAGCCATCAGCCCAATCAATAGCCAACTATGTCAAGAACACATCAGCAACCAGCTAGACCAGTGAACCATCCGAGTGGTCAGTCAGGCCAATGAACCAGCCTAGCAGCCAACCACACAAAGGAACAAGTCAAGGAAACGTCCAGCTCAGAGACCACAGCATTGAGACCAGAAAGCCCCTTTGCTAGCCAGAGCAATTCAGCTGGACAGTTAGCCAGACAAGCAAGGCTAAGGGCTCCTCATTCCTTACTACTCACTGCTTTTTCCTGTGATGTCACCATTACATCACACATTTTCTGTCATGGCCCACATCTGGCCAAGTCCTTGACTCACATTAGCATTTTTACTTGCTTGGAAAAGCCCTCACCATCCTAAACCCACATCCATCTTTTACCCTAGTTTGAGCCAGGTACGCCATTGGAACTACAGGGTGGGCCATTTATATAGATACACCATGGGAATGGTTGGTGATATTAACTTCCTGTTGCACATTAGTATATGTGAGGGGGAAACTTTTCAAGATGGGTGGTGACCATGGCGGCCATTTTGAAGTCGGCCATTTTGAATCCAACTTTTTTTCCAATAGGAAGAGGGTCATGTGACACATCAAACTTATTGGGAATTTCGCATGAAAAACAATGTCAATGCAACCCTCTTCTCCCACTCTTCACACACTGATAGCAACACCGCAGGAGAAATGCTAGCACAGGCTTCCAGTATACGTAGTTTCAGGTGCTGCGCATCTCGTATCTTCACAGCATAGACAATTGTCTTCAGATGGCCCCAAAGATAAAAGTCCCTTAAAAACCAGGATAGCGAACATCCAGCTTCCGGCAGGACCTGGAAGACCGAGCGGGGGCGGTTAATTTCCCACTGCGGGGATCTGCAAACCACTCTTGTGGGTAATGTATAGCTGCAGTCTCCCATTTATTAATGATGCTGCACCATTGGGCTCCTGGTCTCTCTGTTTACCTGAGTATTCTTGAGTACAAGGTCATTACAAGGATCACGGAAAACCCTCCTATAAGACTCATTACAAAAGTCACAAAAAGTACAAAACAAATGACTGTAGCAGCCTCAGACACAAGTACATGTGAGGGGAGAACGGGGAGGATGTCTGCAGACTGTATGCATCACATTTACTTGGCAGAGGCTTCTCGGCAGTAAAAGTAAAACTACGCTGAAAGCAGCTATTGTTGTGATTGGGAGTGTCGGTCAGTGGAAACGAGGGGGCTCAGCTTCCTAATGGCAGCACATGATGACTACCATGTCGTAAATGAGTTTATTTTAGTTAGGTATTTTATGAGGAGATCGTATGAGTACATTAAGAGGTCAGTAAACTTGGTTTATAATGTACTCTGTGGTACAACCTTTCTAGTACAGACAAGAAAATTAGTCAATTTAATTTAGCCCGGTTCTTTCTCAAAATCAGACTCTTTTGATGTGAATGGGAGGGGTGGAAAAGACTTCTCGAAGAAAGGGAAATGGGGTCTTGAGATCCTTTTGTGTCATTCCATAGATGCTCCCCATGTCTGCTGACAGGGAAACTTGGACCCTGGGGGCCAATTATTGGATCCAACATCACTCTAATACCAAAATAAGACGGCTTTATAATGGATGGATGGGATTTTTGTCCCCCTAGCCATCTTCATCTGGTCCTCTTTCCCAAAAATAATATACACAGTGGCCTATATACAATTAATTTTTTTCACCTGAGTTATCTCCTAGGAGATAATTTTCATCTTCTCTGTAAATTAAATTTTCAACATGTTACAACTCAAAAAGTACCAAAAAGTTGGTGAAGAGGTTCCATCAAAATTATTTTGAGCATCTTCTTGCTTGCTGGTGGTTTAAATAGCATTTTATGACAACTTATGAAAGTATCATCTAGGAGAAAACTCAGATGAAAAAGGGAATTGTCATACTTGTTGAGGCATAAGCTTATCTAGACTGTTGAAGTTTGTTGGTTCCTTTTCTTGCTGAAGCCACAAAAACAACTGATCTGAAGGATGGACCCGTTTATCGGAGGGAGTAAAGTAGTGGTTGTGGTCCCCTCACAGCTCTGCCCCCCCCCCCCATAGTAATGCCCCTACGCCAGGATCATGAGGCTGCAGTGTAAATGGCACATCACATCTCTTCACCGCGCCTCCCTAGCTCCTGACCCCTCTTGTCCCCTGTGATGAAGTTGTTGGGGGGGGGGGGAGCTGCTGACAGAAGTCTGCAGGGGGAGCCTGGCCCAATGTAGTTACACCCGTGGGAGGGGGGATGCTGCATGCGGAAGTGGAGTCACAAGAAAGTTGGCCTGGGGACAGAAAATGTGCAAAGCTGAATACTCACCTGACAGGAAAATTCATCCCCGCATCGTTCCCAGACAATGAGCATTCCCCGATCCATCTTCCTGCCGGCGGATACACACGACATCAGGAATGCGAATGGGAAGTCAAGCGATCGTGGTATTTTGTGTCGTTGTCTTCTTAAAGATCCCATCCGCCATAACGGTCGCTATCTCCACGTGTAGCCAAATGTCATTCGCGTAATCGTGCGTCTGTACCCATGTCGAGAGATGGCAGAAACGCATGCTCGTCGCTCGAAAAATCGTTGGTCATCAGAAAAATCGCTGTAGAAATCATTTAAGTGAGTATGGGCCTTTAGTGTCTGCAGGCCAATTGTCGTGGCGTTTATATTTTGCAATGAGAAGAATGGTACGTCACATCCATAATGCATTATGGGGATTATGTTGCCTATGAGTGTGCAGTAGTCTCTGCCTTGTGTCCTACATGTTCTCTGCTTCTTCGTGGTCACCAGACAGGCATGACATAGACATTATTCAGACGCTGAGCGAATTGACTTTTATTACCAGATAAGCATATCTTCTGCTTAATCTCTAACAACTCCAAGCTGTCCTCAATCTCTCGGCTTATTTACAGAATGTTTATTGGAGGCTGAGTGAGGAAAAGCAGCCATGTTCTCGTACAATAAATACACGGTTTAAGAAAACACCAGCCCTATCAATTAAGATAAATGGATCCTACATGTCTGCACAGCTCTCCGCTCCGGCCAAACCACAAGGTGCTACTCGTTATCTACAATTTATTTATCAGCCGTCCCGCCACTTGCTTACAAGCTGAAAAAAGGCAGAAGATGGACTTCATTAACATTTATTGAAAGCCTGGACAGCGCAATAAACAGAAAGACCAGGCCCTTAAAACCCCAGAATCCAGCCAAAACTTTTATTTCAATTTTAGGGCTGGTGCACACCAAAACCCGCTAGCAGATCCGCAAAACGCTAGCAGATTTTTAAACGCTTTTTTTTATTTTTATGAGGCGTTTTGCTAGCGTTTTGCGGATTGCTGCTGCGGTTTTCAGTATAGTAGATTTCATATATTGTTACAGTAAAGCTGTTACTGAACAGCTTCTGTAACAAAAACGCCGGCAAAACCGCTCTGAAGTGCCGTTTTTCAGAGCGGTTTGCGTTTTTCCTATACTTAACATTGAGGCAGAAACGCATCCGCAATCCAAAAAATGCCTCACCCAGGCATTTTTCGTTTCTGCAAAACGCCTGCCGCTCTAGTGTGCACCACCCCATTGAGATACATTGACCAAGCAGATCCGCAGCCGCAAGCGGATCTGAAAACGCCAAAAAAGCCGCTCGGTGTGCACCAGCCCTCAAAGTGTGGAATGGGTGGATTCTACTTGATGTTTATTCCTATATCTGTGTCTCAATCTGGAAGAATTGCAGATGGAAGATATTGTCGCATTTTTTAAAGTTACCTCTTTAAGCCGGGTCATAACAAGAATTACTGCTCCCCCCCTCCCCCACTCCCTCACATCACAGAACCTCTCCTAGATAGTGTTGTTCACTACGAGCAGCTACGAGTTTGTAGCTACTCATAATCAAAATGTAATTAGCGCGCAGCAGAGGAGGGTGAACAGGGGTGAAGCTAGAAATCACCCCCCTGCAAAAATTTGGATGGGCCCCGCTCAGCGCCGTTTTGTGGGGCAGAAGGGGTCGCAGCATGAGGAGAGAGCATGGCTGCACATCGGCGGGGAGGGGGGACACTTCCCCCTCCCCCCCTCACCTCGGGCTGTCCATCCACCGCAGAGGTCCGATCTCTAAGTGCCTCACGATACTTCCTGTTTAGACAGGAAGTAGCGTCAGACACTTAGGCCCATATGCAATTCACTTTTTCACCTGAGTTTTCTCCTAGGTGATAATTTTAAACTTATCAATAAAATGCCTTTTAAGCCACCAGAAAGCAAGAATATACTGAAAATAAATTTGATAGTACTTTTTTACCTACTTTATGGTACTTTTTAAATTGAAAAGTACTGGATAGTTATCTTAAATCGAAGATGAAAAATTATCTCCTAGGAGAAAACTCAGGTGAAAAAGTGAATTGCATATGGGCCTTAGAGAGCAGAACCTCGGGTGCGTAGGACATATGGAGGTATGTGTTCCTGCCCGCCGCCACTGATAATGGCAGGATGGAAGGGCGTTGAGGAGAGAGCCTGAGGTGAGGGGGGGTAGTGTCCCCCCTCCCTGCCGATGTGTGGCCATGCTCTCTCCTCATACTGCGACCCCTCCTGCCCCACAAAACGGCCCTAAACGGGACCCCCCCCCACCCGCGGGTGCAGGGGCTGCAGCCCCTATTGTTACACCCCTGGGAGTGAACTTACCCATGCCACAACCTTAGCCAATGCACCCTACTCACATTCCACGTCACATTCCATGTCACTCCTATGCTTCCTTCTTCAACGTGGAAGAAGGAAGCATGGGAGTGATATGGAACATAATGTGGAATGCATCTGCTAAGGTGGCGGCATGGGTAAGTTAACCCCCCCCCCCCCGTCATGGGCACCACTGTCTAATTTACATTTTGATTACGAGTAGCTACATAATCGTAGCTACTCGTAGTGAACAACACTCCTCCTGGACTGCCCTGTAGCCTTTGTCAAATCACAGAGTAGCGCAGGAAGACCTGTAGTGTTGAGCTCAAATTTTGCATAATCCTAATTTTGCATAAAAATTTGCAATCATGATGCAAAATCTTAATGCAAAATTCTCTGTAAATTTGTAATTAATTTCATGCATAACCGTAATTATGTTCCGTAATTTATCGATTATGTGCAAGTATGTGAAAATTAGTGTTGGGCGAACATCTGGATGTTCGGGTTCGGGTGGTTCGGCCGAACATGCCCCTGATGTTCGGCATGTTCGAGCCGAACCCCGAACCCAACCCGAACATGTCCCTTTGGGGCCCCTATAGGGTCCCAGCATAAAGGGATAGCATGCCCCGAGCGCGGGGGGGGGGTCGGAAATGCCCCCCACCCCTCCCCGCTAAGCTCTCCCTTCTGCCGGTACCCTATAAAATAAAATTTAAGTGCCCCAAAAGTACCTGAGGAGGAGGGCAGGAAGAGGGCAGCCGGAGATCCTAGGCGCTAGTACCATTTGGTACTTCCGCCCTCTCTTGACGCACTTCCTGTTTACATTTGAAGTCGCGTCAAGAGTGCGCAGAAGTACCGCGATGACGCAAACGAGGGTACACGTCATCTACATGATGACACGTACCCTCGTATTGTTTATTTCATTTTATTTTATAGGGTAACGGCAGAAGGGAGAGCTTAGCGGGGAGGGGTGGGGGGCATTTCCGACCCCCCGCGCTCGGGGCATGCTCTCCCTTTATGCTGGGACCCTATCGGGGGCTATGTTCGGCCGGACACGGCTATGTTCGGCCGAACAAAGAAGGCCTGTTTGAGTTCGGGCAGGGTGCCCGAGCACCCTCCCGAACACCACGAGGTGTCCGGCGGAGCCCGAACCGAACTCGAACAGCCCAAAATCCGGGCGAACCCGAACAGTGGCGAACACTGTTCGCCCATCACTAGTGAAAATGTGCAATTTGATTCTTTGGAAACAAGTAAAACATTTTTTCAAAAAAACCTTTTGGTTTTTGAAAAAATCTATTTATAATTCAAAGCATTCTGCATGAGTGTTCATATAACACAGTGACACGTCCTATCCAACATGTTTCATCTTTGAAAGTGCATCTGTTTGTCCCACGAAATCGCATCAACAAAAAATCTGTTAACATGACTTTAAGTCAGAGTTTTTCAAGTATGAATTTGAGTTAGTCCTGCTGCTAGATTGTTTGTTGATGTAATTTTTGTTGTTGTTTTAGTTATAACACCCTTTAGACGAAGTCCTGTCTAAAGGGCGAAACATGTTAAATAGGAAGAGTTACTTAGCTATATGAATTAATTCAAGCAGCATCCTTTGGTAGTACTCTCTGATCATTGGATCAATAGAGAGCTTTTCCCAGTAGCTACCCTTTTTCTGGTGTACGTAGCTATCACATACAAAGGCATTGTAGCCATTTAAACTATTGTGCTACAGTCTGTGCCAAGATAAAAAAACAAGTGTTTATAATGTGTTAATTTGCTCCATACTATCGGCCGTTGCCAGAAATTGGAAGCAGACAGAGCTCCCATTTAACCAAATTTTAGATAGAGTGGAAAAGGTGCGGGTAATGGACCTAGTACACCATTCTATGCTTAACACACTGCCTAAATTCCATGCGGACTGAGATGATTGGTCTGTTGCCAAAATGTCTAGTGTCTAACTCTGGGTTGTAGGGTTTGGTGCCATTAGAAGCAGGGCCAGTTCTAGCTACAATGGGGCTCTGGGGCAACAGTAACTTGGAAGGGCCCCCAACATCCCCCCTTCCAACCAAACTAGCTGGAGGGGAGGAGAGGTACCATGGGGAGCCCCTAAAGGCACTGGGGCCCTAGGGCAATTGCCCCCTTGGCCTCTATGGAAGTGCCGACCCTGATTAAAAGGCCTGAGGACATACCCACTGTCACTTGTTTGATGTCTGTTTGAGAGAAATGTGTATACCATTTTATGACTAGCAGCACTAGGAAAAAATAGTGTTTTTATCGTTAGACTAGCGGCAGGTCTTCCCCGAGAGGACCCGTCACCATCGTGGGGAAGTCTAGTAGGAAATAATTTGTGCACATATTATTTATACTGAAGCTAACGTCCTCCTTTGCTGTACCTGCTTTGAATGCATGTTGTGTATTTTAGTCCACAATTGTGGAGCTCTGCACATCTATTGCAGGTAGTCAATTCAGGTGCAGCCTCTGTTTGGAAGCGCTGCCAATGTCTCCTGCTGTATAATATTTATTTCTTGTAGAAGTCTGATCTGCATATTACTGCTGTTTTACAGTGCCATGACACCAAAGATCTATGTTGTTGCTCTGAAAAGTTTAAATAAAGCCGGGGGGGGGGGGGGGGGGGGGCTAAAAAAAAATAAAAAAAAAATAAAAAAAAAATAGGCTACCTGATCCAGGGGGCTAAGCGGATCAGGTAGCCTTAAAAAAAAACGTCTCTCCCCGCCCCCTCCCGTGGGCCGCGATGGTCCACTTTCACTTTCATGACCTGCTCTGGGTCACAACACTGGAATGAGAGATTCATTCTTTCATTCACACTGTGCAGGGAGGCAAGGATGCGGCAGGGGCGCAGCCAGGGAGAGAGAGCTGCCCATGGGAGCTCTGGAAACCCTGCAGAAACACCCCTGGCTGGCGTTTTGAACAGGGAACCCTCTCCCTGTGGTTACCTCCAAGATAGCGACAAATATTTTCGCTAACCTCGGGGGCTATAGCGCGGCGGGGGGGGGGGGGGGGGCAGAGTGTGGCGGTGTGGAGACACACAGGCATGTCATGAGGCAGAGAACATATCTCTGCCCATCTACCCCCATCTGCCCACCTTGGGTTCTCTTTAACCACTTTATCCATCACTACGGTAGATCTACGTCCTCTGTGACTTCGTCTAAGCCACAAGGACGTAGATATATGTATTTTAGCAGAAGCAGTGCTGTGCATGATTTGGCTTGTTCCTGTGCAAAACCTCCGACACTATCTGATGCAGCGCTAATTGGTGAAAACGCATATATATTCCCTGAGCCAATAAGATTGATTTTATCCATTAATAATAATTTTATTTTCTCAGTTCATAGTGAAAAATACACACAGTACCATTATTTCAGAATCAAATATCCTCACCATAAATTGTGACAGGAACATAATTTAAGTTTTGTGATAAACAGTAGAAATAGCCAAACAAAATTTGTGTTTTTTTTTATCTACAATAGCGCTTTTTATTTTTAAACTGGAATTGGTAAAACTGAGAAATAATGTGTTTTCTGTATTTTTTTCCCTCTTTTACCCATTAAAATGCATAAAAAACCAAACTGTTCAAGGGAAAAAATGCCATACAATGAAAGCCTAGTTAGTCTTGAAAAAAAATGATATATATTTAATTTAGGTGTCATAAGTAGGGATAAAGTTATTGCTGATTTAATAGGGACATAACAAAAATGTCAAAACTGCTCTGGTCCATAAGGGGAAAACAAGGTCTGAATGCAAAGTGGTTAAAGAGGAACTCCAGTCCAGCCTAAACAAACATACTGTCATTAAGTTACATTAGTTATGTTAATTAAAATAGATAGGTAATATAATCTCTTACCCACCCTGTTTTAAATGAAGGGGCAAATGTTTGATTTCATCATAGCAGCCATCTTTTTGGTTGTATGCTAATCACCCCTCCCAGTTGCTAGGCAACGTGAATAACAACATAGGAAATTCCATCACGCTTTGCACAGCATCAGGGAAAAACCGCCAGGGCAGATTTCTTTGATGGGGCGGAGCTTAGCTAAAAATGCAGCTAAAATGATGCTTTGGTAAGAAAAACAAAGTGATGCTGATGCTGTGAAACTGTTAAAGAAACACCAAGCCTTTTCAGTTCTGCTAAGTAGATTTTTAGTCCAGAGGTTCACTTTAAGGACTCGTTTCATTTTGCTGTTATTTGCACTGTGAAATTTTCTTCTGTTGTTCATTTTAAATAAACCTTAATTAAAAGATAAAAAATAAACAGATGTCCTGGACTGTGTTGTGGGACACATAGCACTTTAAGCAGACACCTTTAACCACATATGTTGTTAGTCCTCACTTCTGAGTTCATAAAATGTATTAAATTCAGCTGTTAGCATGTTTCTATATTACATTTTAGCTTGTCTTTAAAGTTACATGTAGGGTTTAACCAGTTGGATTGTGTTTGCAGCAACATTCCCTCTTATCCCATTGGAGTGTTTGTACTCAGTATGGATTTAAAGATGTTCATCAGGGGTTTTTGTCTTAATGGGAGTGAAAATTTTCATTTTTCTTTTGTTACATTTGATCACTGTTGGGAAAGTTTCTCTGATCTAGAAATATTCTTTTTAATTTCAGTCTTCTAGAAATACTTCCATTTCTGAGAAGAGTTGGTTGACATCTAGTTTGGTGGTTGGGCAGAAGATTAGGCCTCTAGATAGACCAGATTTCTCAAGTTGTATCAGTTAGGATGGTCGAAAAATGAGATTACCGATCCTGCAGATTTCCGATTTCCAATTTTTTTTTCATTCTTTTGCATCCACTGTGTAATGCTGGTATAAGTGTACACTGAGTATACTATAACTCGAAGTCAGATCGTCACCTGAGGTCACACACTTGAGGTCAGAAATATGCGGTACAAAAGGATTAAGGCAGATCTAGGTCAGTAACACGCTAATTTCATACACTAGTAATCAGATGGCTAAAGTACAAAGGGCTGAGACAGGTACTAAATCGTTAAACAGGCTGAAGTCATACACATAAGATCAGATGGTAGAGGTACAAACAGGGATGAGACAGAGACAGGGTTGTTAGGCTAGCCGAGGTCAATATCGAATATCAGATGACTATAGTACAGAGGGATGATGTAATGGATTGCGGGGACACCGCCGCGTGGTCTGACAGCGAGGTGGCTAGAGCCGCGTTCAGACCGGCGGTTTCTCCGCAGCAGCGGCAGCAGCAGCGTGCGCCTGTGTTGTCTGAGCCTAGTAGTGCAAACAGATAGAGAGCTACACGCGCGCGCGCTAACAGGCAAGCCCTTTATGCCAATAGGAGAGGGATCAGCTGATCTGGATGATCAGCTGATCCCAGCGCAGCAGGTGATTGGCTGAGCGTGGAGGAGCGCTCTACTATATATACTTCTTCCCTGTCAGTTGCCGGTTGTCTGCCGTTGCAAATGCTTACGTGTTAGCACTCAGACCATAGTCAGATCCTTCAGTGTGGTTGAACCAGGTGGACCTGGGAATCCACACTAAAGGTCCGTACACACGCCGGACTTTAGGCAACGACGTGTCCGTCGGTGCCTCCCGCTGGGTGGGCGTGCCAGCGACAGTCCGGCGTGTGTACGCTCTGTCGTCAGACTGATACGGCTGTTTCTGAGCGATCCGCCGGGCGGATCGCTCAGAAACAGCCGTATCAGTCCGACGACAGAGCGTACACACGCCGGACTGTCGCTGGCACGCCCACCCAGCGGGAGGCAACGACGGACCCGTCGTTGCCTAAAGTCCGGCGTGTGTACGCTGCTTTAGCCAGATTACTGTGTTATATTGTGTTATACTCCAGACTAGTTCCAGGGTGTTGAGACCACGGACCTCACACCCAAGACTAGGGATACTGTGTTATATTGTGTTATACTCCAGACTAGTTCCAGGGTGTTGAGACCACGGACCTCACACCCAAGACTAGGGATACTGTGCTATATTGTGTTATACTCCAGACTAGTTCCAGGGTGTTGAGACCACGGACCTCACACCCAAGACTATGGATACTGTGATATATTGTGTTATACTCCAGACTAGTTCCAGGGTGTTGAGACCACGGACCTCACACCCAAGACTAGGGATACTGTGTTAATATTGTGTTATTCTTAGACCAGTTCCTGGGTGTTGAGAACACGGACCTCACACTCTAGACTAGGCCTATGCTTGATAACTGTTATGACCTATTGCTCTCCTCACCTTCCTTCTGCTCTCTGATTTGGTACCTACGCATATCTGATTACTTGTTGCCAACCCTGCCTGTCTCTGGTTACTGTATCAGTCTTCTGTCTCTGTACCTTATCTGCTCGTGTGTTACCGACCTGACCTGGTCGACCTCTCTTACTGTCTGCAGAGACTCCCTGTCTCTTAAAGGGACCTCTCTGCAATCCAGTCAGGGACTCCATCTCTTAGGTGTCCTTTGACTGTGGTAGAGTCTGATTCCCAGCAGTCAGGGAATCACTGGCTCAATTACTGTCACACCAAACACTTACACTTTTGTCAGGTGTCCAGAGGTTAGTTATACTTGTATTATCGGTGATTCTGCAGATCACCAATAATCAGGTATATATCTGTATTCTTGGTGATACTGCAGATCACCAATAATCAGATTCTCTCTGTGTGCCGACACCGATCATTGCAGATGAGACTTTAATCAAAGTGGAGGGCACGCTGGGTCATACAAGGAATAACAATCAGGATGATTACAATATACAATACACAATATTGAACTAACTAGAGTACGTATATATCGGCAGTGTCTGCATATATACGTAGCTCTGCAGATCACTAACTAGACTCATTAAGTATTTTTCTACTTATATATGTGGGTTTTTTTTGAGATGGTATAGCTGACAGCTCCTCTTTAAAGGTGGGTCTAGCAAATTACTTGATCTAGCATTGTCATATGCAGGTTCGGGGTTTCTGGCATACTGCGATCGCTTTGAGATCTTGTTTGCATTTTCCATGCATGATTGTCCGAGTTAGTTCGCAGTTTTCCAGAATGCAGAGAAATACATTGTAATCGAGAAAGTGCATGTTGTACGGGAAAAAGCTGAAAGATTTTAAACCATATCTCAATCTTAGATATCCAAGCTGGCCATTGACTTCAATGGACAGAGTGGCAGTGGGCATTTTGGAGATTAATCTTTTCCTTCATGATACCTGACATTATTCCAGAGTCTGTATTCTATTTCTCGTTCATTTCCTCTCCCAAAGAAATGGCTGCCACCACTTCCTCCCAAACTCAACCCCGTTATAAAACAAAAATAAAGTAATGCTGTGATCTTGGTCTGGGCCTAACCGCAGAGCCTTGACCACCATGTATATTATGTTGCATTCCTCTACAACGCCTAATTAAGCATATTAATCACTTTTTAGCAGTTGCTCAGCTGGAGAGAAAGGATGTTGGTAATTGAAGCACATAAAGGGCTTGATTCACAAAACGGTGCTAAGTGTTAGCACACTGTGAAAAGTGCTTCGCGTGACATTTTGCGTGAAAAAAACAAATTTTTGTGTGTTAAACTTTCGTGTTTGCATGATAAATTCACATTATCGCGCGAACGCGAACGTTACCAAACAAAAAAATCACGTTAAAGCACAAATGCTAATTTTGCGAGTGAAAATCATTTTTTTCATGCGAAAACGCACGCTAACAGCCATGCTAACAGTTAGACCAACTGTGCAAGATGGTTTAGCAGACAAACAAGGTGATATCTGTTCCTGTGTATATAAAGTGTTGGTTAGATGTTAACAATGATGCCACTACAGAAATGATCTTTCAAGGACCATCACTGTCGAAAAATGTTCTGATTACCATTTATATTCACATATAAGCCACATTTTTAGGACAGAAAAAATGTCCCAAAAGTGTGTGTGTGTGTGTGTGTGTGTGTGTGTGGTGGGGGGGGTGGTCGGCTTATATGCGAGTCAGCTTATATGCCAGTCTCCTTGTTCCTGGAAGCAACTCCTATACAGCTCTCATTGCCAGATGTCCAGGTTTCGCTTTCTTCTCCTGCTGGGGATCCACATACTGTTTCCTTGCATTTCCATACTCAGCTACTAGATGTCAGGGGCGAGTACAAAGCTGCAAGGGAGATGAGAGGTTGGCTGCCCAGAGACCAGAAGGCATTGATACATAATATTAATATGATAGGACATTAGACTGTGACCGTAGTAGGATTAGGTTGTGAGTCCTTCTGAGGACTCAGGCCAGTCAGTGACATGACTATGTACTCTGTAGAATGCTGCAGAAGATATCAGTTCTATATAAATACATATTAATAATATGGTATGAACATTAGCGTTTGACTATGGCAGGATTAGATTGTGAGCTCCTCTGGGAACAGTGAGTGACATGACTATGTACTCTGTAAAGTGCTGCAGAAGATGTCAGGGCTATATAAATACATAATAATAATAATATGGTATGGACATTAGACTGTGACTATGGTACCTAAATTAATGTCCAGCGCTGCGTAATATGTTGGCGCTTTATAAATACAACACATAAATAAATAAATAATGGTAGGGATTAGATTGTGAGCTCCTCTGAGGACAGTAGTGACATGACTACGTACATACTCTGTAAAGCGCTGCAGAAGATGTCAGTCCTATATACATACATAATAATAATATTAGATTTTCTTTTGTGATTCTGCATCTCATAGACCCAGAAGAAAACTAATAATATTTTTTATAACCATGCTGAGTCCGAACATTAATCCTCCTCACCCCCTAAAACGGTAACTGGGTAACTGCAGTATCAGACTGTATCACATGCTGCCCTGCTATTTACCTCAGTCCCCCTTTAATATATTTCGCAGCGAGGAACGCACAGTGTAATCAAATTCTGTAAGTTACAAATATTATTTTTACGCTCTGCCCTGTATATTCCTGTGCTGACAGCTTGATCATGTCGGTCACAGTTTTTTTCAGTGCATTATATAATATCCAGGCCAATACAACATAATGAATTCTTTCATTCGGCTGCATAGGGGAATCAAATGGCTAATGTTCCTTCCAGCATGTCTGCGGCCAAAAATTGCACACCTTTCCATTATTGTCCGTGGGGATGTCCCCAGATGACAGGACGGAGTAAGACATAGACTTTATTATATTTTAATAGGATGTTAGAAATATGATCATATAAACATTGCGTTTGGAGCCTGCTGAGAAACGAAATTGCCTTGTTGCCAGTTGCCAAATTGCCTTAGTTTATGGATGTGAACAACATTAAAAATGGAACTTTCGTCGATGTTGCGGTGCATAAGCAGCGCGGTTACACAATGCGCAGGGATTGTGAATAGGACCTGAGAGGGTTGCATTTTTATAAACAGCTTGCTCTAATAGTGTGCGATTCTTACAGAGACAGATCAGATGGAATGTAAGAGAGCACAAAGGAACGGTATGACTTTTTAAACCAATGAATTAAGAGTATTATATTGCTCATTTGTGTGGAGGTGACAATGAC
Source organism: Hyperolius riggenbachi (assembly GCF_040937935.1). NCBI lineage: Eukaryota > Metazoa > Chordata > Amphibia > Anura > Hyperoliidae > Hyperolius > Hyperolius riggenbachi. The sequence goes on along the minus strand of NC_090649.1, from coordinate 467,695,999 downwards.
AATTATCTTTTTATTGGCTGGGCAGAGTACATAGTCATGTCACTGACTGTCCACAGAGGAGCTCACAGCCTAATCTTACCATAGTCATAGTCTAATGTCCTACCATATTATTATTATGTATTTATATAGCACTGACGTCTTTTGCAGCACTATACAGAGCACATAGTCATGTCACTGACTGTCCTCAGAAGAGCTCACAATCTAATCCCTACCATAGTCATAGTCTAATGTCCTACCATATTATTATTATGTATTTATATAGCACTGCCATATTCTACAGCACTGTACAGAGTACATAGTCATGTCACTGACTGTCCTCAGAGGAGCTCACAATCTTATCCTACCATAGTCACAGTCTAATGACCTACCATATTATTATTATGTATTTATATAGCACTGACTTCGTCTGCAGCACTATACAGAGTACATAGTCATGTCACTGACTGTCCTCAGAAGAGCTCACAATCGAATCCCTACCATAGTCATAGTCTAATGCCCTACCATATTATTATTATGTATTTATATAGCACTGCCATATTCTACAGCACTGTACAGAGTACATAGTCATGTCACTGACTGTCCTCAGAGGAGCTCACAATCAAATCCTACCATAGTCATATTCTAATGTCCTACCATATTATTATTATTATTATTATGTATTTATATAGCACTGACATTTTCTGCAGCACTTTACAGAGTACATAGTCATGTCACTGACTGTCCTCAGACATGCTCACAATTTAATTCTACAAAAGTCATAATCAAATGTGCGTACCATATTCTAATACCAGTTCTGGCAGAACCTGAAGGAAACCCATGCAAACAAGTAGAACATACAAACTCCTTACAGATAGTGTCTTGCTGGATTTGAAACAAGAACTCCAGTGCGGCAAGGCAAGAGTACTAAAATCGTACTACCCACCTAGAGGGTGAAAGCTCAGTTCAGGTAAAGGTTATTATATGTGCTCAGTAGCACTTTATTTGTAATTATTTTCATAAAAAGAAACTTTATGGAAAGATAGTAGTGGGGAGAAGGGGGGCGATACAATGCACAGTGAGATTAAATAATAGGAGATAAATCAATACATTATTGATTTTCACCATGTAATTTGTTCTTGTTGTTTTATGCAACGTGAGGCCGCAGGTCAACATCTTTACTGCTGACAGATAGGAAAAAATAGACAGCACCAACTGCCATTATATGTAAAAACACCCACTATCAATTTGATAGGCAATAGGGTTGTTTTATTATTATATCATGTACAGACACATAGAGGGCGCACTTCTTTTGTACAGACTGGCCGCGACTGGCTGAAGTTACGGGACCCGGTACCGAAGAGGGAGAAGACTGAGGATGGCGGCGTGGGAGCGATCTGAGCGCATGGGGCTGGGGGAAGCCCCAGGTATAAAACCTTTAGTTTATCTCAGCTCTGGTACACTTTAAGCAAGTAGTGCAATGCATACTATACTATCAATGTGTGCGTTACCTATGTAACGCGAACTGCGATATTTGTCCAACGAATGCTTTTTCAAATGTGCAAATACTGGTAAAATTGCTGTGCATTCTGTGCGCATGGTAATTCTACCATTTATTTCTTTTAAAGTGTGATGAAACGCCATATTAACGGAGAAAATGAAAATAAATCAGAAATTCTTTATTCACCTCACCTATCCTGTTGTTTTTAGTGTTCACTGTCAGATTTAAGAGAATGTGATATGAAAAAATAAAAGAATATTCTGATGGTTTCCATTTTTACTCTTTCTCTGTGATGCCAAAAGTGACATCACTTCTGCCCTTTTATTTTTTCTTTTAACCCAGCTCAGTCTAAATTTACTGCTTATTTTACAGATTACTGTCCCTCCCACAGAAAACATCGCCTAGATGACAGGCTTACATCAGAGTGTAAACTCTTCAAAGGGAGGTGGGGTTCAACTACCTTCTTAGTGATAGTGTTCTTATCTTATCTGAAATAAGAAGTTCACGCTATTTGCATTTTGAAATAAGCTTGTTACTCTAGCTTAAGCTTAAGCTCTAGCTTAAAATAAAAAAAAAATTCCCACAATCCTGTTGGCAATGCACAGTTTGGCACAGTTCAGCAAAAGCACACAGACCAGGTAAAAAAATATAAAAATCAGGGGACATATAGGAACCTATTTTACAAAAAAAGGAGTTTACATATTTATTGGCAAATTTTTATTTTTGGATGTTACGACCACGTAGAGGCTACTTCCAGAAGGCCAGGTGCGCTCCCATGTGCTTCCGCGGCCGTTCGCGCGCGTGCATGCGCACTACCGGCCACGGATCGTTAGCCCAGGAATCAATGAATCAGGACATGGTGCCCGATCAATGATTCCTTTCCCTGGCATAAAAAGCAACCTATTCTCTCGGAAGCCTCGCTTTTTCTGCCTCCTACGTCCCCCTACGTCCCTCTAAGCATACATGTTACGCTTAGAGTGACGTCATGCAAAAAAACTCAAGGTTGCCCTCTTGTGGCCAAAAAGTAAAACTACATCTACATGTAAAAAAAAAACAAAAAAAACCCACATATTTACATTAAAAAATTACTATTTACATCCCACCCTCCCAAAAATACCCAAATAAAAAGTTTAATAATAATAAAAAAAATTACAATAATAAAAAAAACATAAATAAGAGTAACTAAGAGTCTAAACCTTTTAAATATCCATGTAAAAATGAAATATTTCTATATTTTTTTTTATTATTATAAGCTTGTAAATAGTGATGGATGCAAAACGGAAAAAAAAAATCACTTTAATTTCCAAATAAAATATTGTCGCCATACATTGTGATAGGGACATAATTTGAACGGTGTAATACCCAGCACTATTATGCAAATACAATACGTGGGTTTTAATTATGGAGGCATGTATTATTTTAAAATTGTAATGGCCGAAAACTGAGAAATAATGAATTTTTTTCGTTTTTTTCCTTATTCTTCCTGCTAAAATGCATTTACAGTAAAGCAGCTCTTAGCAAAATGTACCCCCCAAAGAAAGCCTAATTGGCGGCGGAAAAAACAAGATACAGATCAGTTCATTGTGATAAGTAGTGATAAAGTTACAGGCTAATGAATGGGAGGTGAACATTGCTTGGATGCATAAAGTGAAAACGACTGAAGGCTGAAGTGGTTAAGCAATACTATGCTCTCACTTTGTATTATACAAAGAACAGCATTTTTTTTGGTGAAGTTGTTCATTTTTTATGGTAAAGGAAATAAATGTGTCAGGCAGGCGATTGCGCACCATGTTTGCCTCCTGTTTGTGCAGAGTCAGCCCACCAGTCAGAGAAGGCGAATGACTCTTCGACTTGGAAGATGGCCAACCGCACAGCGACTCCACTTGTGGTTTTCCAATAAAATTAGCACTAGAATGAGTTTTCTTAAGGAAGAAGAAAAATGCAATTTCCTTTGAAACAACAAGCCCATTACAGCCATTATTCCTTTTTTTAAAACCACAACATAAGTCTGTAAGTCAGACACAAGCAGTGGTCTCCTTCCAGCACTATGTTATTGTGAATGATCCGTTTCCTTACCCAATCTCTGTGCTTGATGACTACAGGTGGTCGACTCACGTTACAGTTTTTATGTTCAATTTGTTGAAAATGTACAGTAAAATCGAAAAAAAAAAAAACAATTTTTATTCAACGGAGAAATCTGATGGAATTTCCTGTTTCTCCCAATTTTTGGGGGATTGGACACGTTGGAAAATTCAGACCAACTTTGCCAAGAATTATATGGTGTGTGATAGATTTTCAACTTGTATCAACTTGGGCAGCACGGTGGTGTAGTGGTTAGCTCTCTCGCCTTGCAGCGCTGGGTCCCTGGTTCGAATCCCAGCCAGGGCACTATCTGCAAAGAGTTTGTATGTTCTCTCCGTGTCTGCGTGGGTTTCCTCCAGGCACTCCGGTTTCCTCCCACATTCCAAAAACATACGGATAAGTTAATTGGCTCCCTCTAAAAAAAAAATTGGCCCTAGACTACAGTACTTACACTTCATAATATAGACATATGGCAATGGTAGGGATTAGATTGTGAGCTCCTTTGAGGGACAGTTACTGACAAGATATATATATATACACTGTACAGCGCTGCGTAATATGTCGGCGCTATATAAATACTAAATAATAACCTAAATAAATTGTATTATTGTTATTGATTTATAAATGGCCAGCATAATCCGCGACGCTGTACAAAGTAAGAAACAAACATGGGGTACAAAATAATACAGACAATGGTGTACACCAATATATATGGAATCCAGAGTTGGTAAAAAATACAGAATAGGTACACAATGCAGAATTGGTAATTACAGTGACAAAATTAATATGAATACATTTGTAACACATTCCAAGATACAAAAGCCTGAGAGAGCTCTGCCCTTGCGAGCTTACAATCTAAAGGAATGGGGGGGGGGGGGGCAAGAGATATGAAACTATTCAGTACATACCAAACATTAGTGTTTGTATAAACAACAACATTGTGGAATTATGAAGTAGTGTGTATATTTCTATTTAAAAAAAGGATGGACATAGTATGGCAAGTTCAGGCCTGGATTTATATCACAGGAGCCTATAGGCACCGAGGTCTTGGCACCCTAGACTTTGCCCTCCATGAACCTACAAACCCCCGCTGAACTGCACAAGTGTGCTGGCTGTCCCTGCTGTCACTTCTCCCTTACTTTGTTTGCCTAAGATAGGTAGTTAAAGGTGCCTCTTAGTATTAAGGCCCATACACACGTCGGATTTTAGCGAACGACCCGTCGTTTGAACGTTCCGTCGTTCGGACGTTTTCGCGTCAAATCCGACGTGTGTACAGACTATCGTTCGGGTGATAAGACTAGTTACCAACGATCCACCGGGCGGATCGCTGGTAACCAGTCTTATCACCCGAACGATAGTCTGTACACACGTCGGATTTGACGCGAAAACGTCCGAACGACGGAACGTTCAAACGACGGGTCGTTCGCTAAAATCCGACGTGTGTATGGGCCTTTAGGTAGCCAAAGATAACCTCAGTATTAAGTTGCCCCCGATTGAAGGGAGATCATATCAGTGGAATGCTGAGAGTCGGGTGAGTAACCTCTCATCTATTCTCTGCTCAGGGCTCTGCATAGGGAGGGAGGCATTTAAAGAGGAACTCCAGTGAAAATAATGTAGTAAAAAAAGTGCTTCATTTTTTACCATAATTATGTATAAATGATTTAAGCTAAGTACTCTTGGGGGGACAATTGTAGCTGTCGCTGCGCACGGGAGCGTGTGCGCGACAGTTCGGCGACAGCTCGTCGCCAAGTCCCTCTGCATCCACACGGCAGCAGAGGGATTAGCGATGCGGCGGAAGCTGTCGCCGAGGTTCCACCCCCCCCCGCCGGAAGCTCCGTGTGCCGTGTGTGGGTAGCTGTCGCTAGCCCGCATACACATGCGGGACTAGCGACAGTTCCGGCGAGGTTGCGGCAACGGCTGTAGCCGGCCATTGAACATGTCAATCGCCTGGCGACAGCTCCGACGGGCGACGGTTCGGGGCGCGCGCGTCATACACACGGGCGAACCGTCGCCGCAACACGCGCGTGCCACGTGGTTGCGGCGACGGCCGTACGCCGTGTGTATGAGCCTTTAGTCAGTGTTTGCTCATTGTAAAATCTTTACTCTCCCCTATTTACATTCTTTCATTTATTACATGGTGATATTTTTACTGTGGGCAGGTTATGTAGCTGCTCCTAGCTGCTTTGGCTGTTAGAGACAGCTGTAACAGCTATTTCCTGTCTGGGAACATTGTTACATTGTGGCAGTTTGCCCAGAGTACCGCAGTACTCAGAGCTTCTTGTAGGAGGGGTTTCAGCACAAAATCAGTCATACAGCGCTCCCTGATGGTCTGTTTGTGAAAAGCATTATATTTCTCATGTAAAAGGGGGTATCAGCTACTGATTGGGATAAAGTTCAATTCTAGGTTGGAGTTTCTCTTTAACCACTTTCCCCACCACTACAGTATATCTACGTCAGCTGTGGCACTCTCCAAGCCACAGCCACGTAGATATACTGACCTGCCTTAAGCCCTTTTGTGCAGGGACAGGTGCGCTTCAGAGCGCACCCCCCGGCACTGTCGGTTGCCTTACTAATTGGCAAAAGGGAACATGTTCCCTTGTAGCCAATTAGTGACCCCCCCGCGGATGAACGATCACCGCTGTAACAAACAGCGTGATCCTTCATCTCCCCCTCCTCCGTGCACAGATGGCTAAAAAAAATGTAAATAAAGCCGCCTCTCTCACCTTACCTCGTTCCAGCGATGAGCCTGCAGCCTGGGCATCCGATCCCAGCTCTGAACTCAGCCGCATATTGCCGGTGACCCGGGTCCCGGCTTGATGACGTCATCAAGCCGGGACCCGGGTCACCGGCAATACGCGGCTGAGATCAGAGCTGGGATCGGATGCTCGGGCTGCAGGCTCATTGCTGGAACGAGGTAAGGTGAGAGAGGCGGCTTTATTTACATTTTTTTAGCATCTGTGCACGGAGGGGCTGCCTAATGGGGGGGGGGGGGGGGTCATACATCTGGCTACCCACACTGGGGGGGGAGGGGGAGGGGGGGGGGTTGGGGGTGCAAAAAACTGCCAGGCATCTGGGTAACTGGGGGGATGACATCTGACAATGGGGGATCATTTGATTATCTGGGGGAGGGGGTAACCTAATACTGGGGGCACATCTGGCTATAATTGGTGGGGGGGGGGCAATTCTGGGGGTACATATGGCTATAAAGGGGGAAATTTTATCCGGGGGACACAACTGCCTATAATGAGGGGTGCCAATCCTGGCGGCGTTACTGTCTCTCTGTACTGGGGGGTGGTAGATACATGGGACACATCTGACTATACCGGGGTGCCGATATTGGGGTCAAATCTGGCTAAACTGGGAAGGTTGGGCTGATACTCGGGGCACATCTGACTATATTAGGGGGGACATTAACTGGTGGAATGGTTTTATAAACTGTGGTACTTTTTATTTTTAAACTGGAATTGTTAAAAACTGAGAAATAATGCATTTTTTTAATTTTTGTTCCCTTTTTTCAATTAAAATGCCTAGAAAACAAAATTGTTCTTGGGACTAAATACCCCCCATTGAAAGCCTGGTTTGTCTTGAAAAAAACGATATATAGATCATTTAGGTGTAGTGAGTAGGGATAAAGTTATTGCTGATTGAATAGGGACACCGCTAAAGCGTCAAAACTGCTCTGGTCAATAAGGGGAAAACAAGGTCTGGATGCGAAGTGGTTAAGGAGCAGAGTGAGCCCCCTTTTTTATCACCAGGCGCTTGTAGCCACGTGCCTACAGTGCCTCATGGTAAATCCCGCCCTGGGCATGTTATGTGAAAATAATATATGCAGAAAAGTGATTGTTAGAATAATTAATGACTGATAGAATAATCATGAAACTGTATTGTACCTGAATTGGATTCATTAAAAATTCCACTTTCACATAATGTTTGCTACAAACAAGGATCAGAGCAGCGTACAATTTTTGCATCATTTAATGTTATTAAAAAACTTAACTGACAATAGGCTGTCATCCAGTTCGCATGCAGGGAAAAAAGTCAGACAGCTTGCAGAAAAAAACAAAACAAAAACAAAAAAAAACAGAGAATTCATGCAAATCCTAATAGCTGTGCACGGAACGTGTCTTGCAAGATACATGCCATGCACAATGGAAATGGAACCTAATGCATGCAGTGTAGAACATATCTGAATTCACAGTGCACCAAGTGTTGTGCATGGTACCTGAACTGTTTTTACATTATTCATTTGCAAATGTCAGAGTCTTTGAGCTGTCTACACTTATCATTACCTTTATGAGGCAGGTAGGGAGGAGCTAAGTAGGTCATTAGCTACTATCTCCCTCTAAGCACACAGCTTACCACACCCCCTACTTCCTGTGCTCCACAGAAAGGTGCAGAAAGAGGAAGTGGAGAGGGTCATGTGACAGCTCTATGCTCAAAAAGCACCTCCCACTCTCCAGGAAACAACATACTTGGTGTACAGACCAGTGAGTCATATAACTGACTCTTCCAGTTGGAAGTTCTACGTTACGGTTGCAGCAAATATGGAGATTGTAAGCGTATTGGCACTGTCGACTATCCACCTTAACTAACAATGACAAATCGGGGAGGGTGAGTAAGCCTTTAAATCAGTGGGACAGTTTGGAGCAGATCATGATGTAAGATCGACTTGCAGACCTACGTGTTACTGGATTCTGGCTTTAAAAAGAGCTTTTAATTCTGTCATTTCCATAGATAACTTGTCAGACTTGGCAATCGCTGCGCCAGACCCTACAAATGAAGCCAATTTTCTCTTAGAACATCTAATTTTCTCCATTACACGAATCCGTCTCCGTCCCTCGAGAAACGTGAACCTTTGGATATGAGCTCTCAGCACAGCTAAGTGATTCTATTAAGGCAGAAGAGATGTGACCAATCTCGCAAAATGACGACAAATCCGCAATGCGTGACCTGCTAACATCACAAATGAAGTACGGCAAGTCTTTTATCGTTCTTTTTAGACACAGTTTTGTGCCAAACACTTAAGAGCCCATCAATCACTTATAATAGAGCCTGCAATATTGCTCTGATGACTGTATACCAATGTGTGCTATAACCGCGACAGTAAACCGATCACAGCTCTTAACTTCAAAGGACTTTGAGTGTTAAATACCTATCTTGCCTAATATCCATTCCACCTCCCATTATAACTACAGTTTTCAATTGAAGTACAGTTGCAGTATTCTGTTTTTACCAGATGATGGCGCTAAACAAAACATGAATAATAATAGATAAAACAACGCCTTTTTAATGCCAATACTCCAAGTTAACTAGAATGAACATGAAATGCTACTGATTCCCACCCATTGCAGATCTATAGTATGTTTTGAAGAGGACCTTTAGTTTAGATAACTAAAAGGATACCGAGTCGTAATTAAACAGTCTGCTTTTACTTATCACACAGAGGCGCTTGGCTGCTGCACTGACCAGTACTAGTTATTGCTCCAGTTATTGCCTGATGAAGCGGGTTTAATCCTGCGAAACGTATTTGATTGTGGAGCGCATAGATAAATTTCATTGTTGACTATTAAACCAACCAATGGAGTGTCTACTTACTGGGGAGGTAAGTCCACCACCACTTCCTCTTTTAAATGTTTTTAATATTTTTATCCTGTTTACTGGCGCCTCTGTTCCATCCTTGCTACATTCTCAAGTCCACCCTCGGTGGAGGGGTGTTACATACCCCGTGCTTCCCATCTACAGAGAGCAACTTCTTAACCTGAATGGGGTCAGGCCCTAATGTTCCCCACCCGCCTATATAGTGGTTGCCTTTGAGGTAACCCAAACTTGTGAGTATAACCACATACATTTTTATCTTTCTTTCAACCTGGTTATACTAAACACTGTATTGGGCTCTCTGTGTCCCTTTCTGTTCTCCTCCTACAACAAATAAATCTGAACATTTGAAACATATGTTTAACACTTTATGCTATTCTGATTGTGTATTTAACTTTTAGTAGTACATAAGCATGATTTAAATAGCCGCCCATCATTTCAAAACTACTTGAGATGCCGTTTAAAAAATAAATAAGGAGTGAATGAAATAATGCACAGACAAAACATCAAATATTAATCTGAGAAATGTTTTTGGATCATTTTGCATTTTCTTGCATAGACTCATTTTGAATTTATTGGCAGCAACATGCTTCAAAGAATTTGGGAAGGGGTAACAACAAAACACAAAAATTGAAGTACATTTAATGGTGGAAAAACAAAACTGCAATATATCATCACGGGATCCGTTGAAAAGGGCTCCTGAGCTGCCTGTATGAAAATATGGGCTACAAGGTGGTGAAAAGGGCTCCGGAGTTTTGATATAGGCTACAAGCGGGCGCCCTTTTGTAGCCCATTTTTTTTTTTTCGGCTACAAGGTTTTCGGCTACAGTAGGGCACCCCTTTGTAGCCCACATTTTTTATTCAGCTACAAGGTTTTTGGCTACAAAAAGGCACCCCTTTGTAGCCCATATTTGTATTCAGCTACAAGGTTTTCGGCTACAAAAAGGCACCCCTTTGTAGCCCATATTTTTATTCGGCTACAAGGTTTTTGGCTACAAAAAGGCACCCCTTTGTAGCCCATATTTTTTATTCAGCTACAAGGTTTTTGATTCTGCTACAAAAGTGCACCCTTTTATAGCCAAGATTTTTGATTCGAGGGTGCAGGGGAGGTTAGGATTAGGCATCACAAGGGGGCGGGCGGGGGGGGGGGGTCTTAGGGTTAGGCACCTCCTAGGGGATTAGGGTTAGGCACCATCGGGGGAGGGTTCTGTGTGAGAGTAGGGAGCAGTTAGGTCTTAATAATCACTTTTCTTAGCTATATCTAGAGCCCTTTTATAACCCAACAAATTTTGCCTAATAAACTAAAACTAGCTTTTTCGGCTACACCAGGTGCCCTTTGTAGCCGAATTAGGCATATATGGGCTACATCAGGTGCCCTTTGTAGCCGAAGTTGGCATATGTGGGCTACACCAGGAGCCCTTTTTTACAGGAGTCCTTTTCAAACCCTATCATCACAATTTTAACTTATGCAAGGTATAGAAGCTTAGTGTTGTTTTTTTCCAATCAAAGTCATATTTTCTCTTTTATTTAAAGGAGTTATCAGGCAAAAATAACCCAAAAGGGCTTTAGTCACCTGGGGCTTTCTCCAGCCCCTTGCAGCCGACAGTCCCACGCTGACCGCTCTGCTACCCGCTGCTGTCCCAGTCTCCAGTGTCCGCATTCAGGCCAACCGCGGGGTCGGCCTTTCTTTCTGCGGCTGCATGAAGCGCCGCTGTCGATCACGGCCACGTGATGCTGCCTGATAACTCCTTTAAGGTTAATCTTGCCTGTCAGATGTCCTGGTTCCTCCTCTTTTGGTCTGTGACCCCGGTTGTTGCTCCAGCCCCAGTTTTAGTTGACGAGGTCTCGACCCTTCTTCTGACTCTACAGCAGTTAAAGTAGAACTGAAATAATAATAATACAAAAAAACTTCACTTACCTGGGGCTTCTGCCATCCCCTTGCAGCCTTCCTGTCCCGCTCCATTCCTCCATGATCCTCTGTTCTCCCGCCACCAGCTACTTTCGAATCAGTCGACTCGGCAACTGTGCCTGTATGCCCCGGGCTACACGTATCTTTTTCTGCAATAGCGTCTTGCACTATTAGCGCAGGACACTATTGCCGGGGGAAACACAATGAAAGATACGCGTGGCATGCCGTCAGTACCGAAACTAGCTGGCAGCGGGAGAATGGAGGATCGTGGAGGACCGACGTGGGACAGGAAGGCTACAAGGGGTTGGCAGATGCTCCAGGTAAGTCAAACACTTTGGTTTTTATTTTTTACTTCAGTTCCGCTTTAATGGGGCATGACGTCAAAACCTACAGAAGCAGTCAAACTGAAGCTTCCTCTTGCATGTTGTAAAAAACATATTTTTTTAAAAAAATCTAAGGTAATCACCGTAATAAATCTTTATCAAACTCCTAATAGATCTGGGTCACCATTAGCTTAAGGGATACTCTTGAACCACCTCTAAACTCCGCAGTTCATATATTTTAACAAGCTATATTACCCAGATTTACCAGTGGCAGTGATTAATTTGCAGTATTTGTGGGTCACTGCTGTGAAGCTCTGTGTATGTTTCACTGCAAAAGCCTTCTTGATTTTCTCTCAGCTGTTACCGAGATGAGATGGAGGTGATAACTTTAACTGCTGTATACGCAGATCCAGCATCCCTGCAGATGTCTGTGGGATATTTACCCCCGTAGAATGAATACTTGATTGCTGTAAACCCAGCTGGATGGTAGAGAGTGAGAAGAGGTGCAATAAATTGTATTTATGTTTAACACAAAGCTATGCACTGTTGCCATGGTTTCAGAAAAAGTAAAAAATATTAAAGTAAAAAAACAACAACATTTAATAGCATTCAGTTACAAAATATCTTTTATAGTGATGAACTGATATAGGCTATATAGATTTTGTGTAGTAAAGTAGAGTAACCTTTCGCATAGCAGAAAAATCCCACAAGACAATATTTATTATTATTTTTTATGAAAAGTACATTGATTTGCTGTTTCTGTTCTATGTGCTACAATTACAGGAAGATTTAAGTAGATACAGCATTTTCCCATTATGAAAGTCCTTGCGGGTTATGTCCAGTGCCAATCTTTATGGACACACAACAAGAAAAACATCAAGTCTATTGGAAACCACCATAAATTTTAAGGCTCCCAGTAAGGATTTGGCACGGAATTTGGGCAACCTGCGGACCGCACAAATTCCTCAATGAAACAAAAAGTGCAGTTATAAAACTTAACAGTTTTAAAACCCATATGTTGGTCATTTAAAATATTTGCAGGCTTAAAAGTGTTTTACTGTTTCCCTGACGAAGGCAGCTTCTGAAATAAATCTGGAGACGGTACTAAAGTCAAAATTTAAATACACATTTGCTGTAGCGTGTTACGTGGTTGCCGATGAAAAAAGAGATCTGTCCATTGAGTTGTAGCGAAGGGAAAAAAATAAAAAAGTACCCTCAAAAATCTTAAGTTGATCCAGAGGAAGCTAAAATACTCTTTTAAAGGGCAGTCTAATTTCTTTTTCAGGGGAAAAATTATTTCCCTGGCCTGATGGCAATTACATAAATTCTAGGATCAATATTTAACTATGAGCTGAGGTGTTTTCGGAAAGGGCCCAACCCTTTTCTTGAATTGGCCTGCTGTGTCTACAGCAATAAATTCCTATGGAAGACTATTTTACTTTACGCCATGGTGCACCTTCATATCTTACACTTGTATTTCACAATAATGCAGTTGTAAAACATTGGCCTCAATTCTGGTAGCTATGTGAGGTAAATATTGTTTTGTAGGTAAAAATACCTCATGATGTATTTTCCTCTTTTTAGCAATTCTGGAAGATTTTTCTCCATTTCCGAACATGAAGTAAAACATGAGGTAAAACATGAGGTAAATGCATAAAGTGGGGTAAAACATGAGGTATTTCAGCGGTAACGGTAAGCATGCAGAAAATAAATAATAGTACTCTTTAATTGTCTTCCATAAGTTAGGACAGTCTTTGGAAGATTTTTTTTTTTTTTTTTTTTTTTTTTAGGGGGAAAGGTGTATTTGATTATGTAGCAACCTATGAAAAGTATATTTATTAGCATCCCTTATAAAAAAAATCCAGTAAGTTTTTGGAGTTTTATTTCTACTATTCTTTTCTATTACGTGGCCTGAATAGGAACGACACTAAAATAGCAATAAGAATTTGCATACAAATTGAGTTTAGCTAACATGCCCCCTAATTTCCATAAGAATAGCTGTTTTCGGTAACATGAATGCAAATTACCTCATGAATTACCTCATATTTTACCTAATGAGATAAAATATGAATACAAACTACCAGAATTACTGAATGTCATTACCTCATGAGGTAAATTACCTCACATGAGGTAATTTGTTTGATAACCCTACCAGAATTGAGGCCATTGTGTCCAGTTAACCTCCTGAGCGTTATGCCACTCAGGAGGTTTTGCCATTTTGTGCCCGCTCCTCCCCTAAAGAGATCCCGCAGCTGAAAACACTCTAGCTAGCACTGGGCTAGCTAGTACTAGTGTTGGGCACCCCCGATTCCAGCCGCTCCCCCGTTTATACTTTACCCAGCCTGTATCCAGCAATCGGCGTAGACTCCCCGGACAGCTCCGGTCTTCACTATGGGGAAGATCGCACATGACGTCATGATGTCGCCGACATCATGATGTCATGCGCAAACCCGATCCTCCCCATAGAGAGACTGGAGCTGTGCATGGAGGCTGCGTGATCACTGGATCCAGGAGGTATTGTATAAATGGGGGGATCGCGAGGGATCCGGGGGTGCCCAACACTAGTACTAGCTAGCCTAGTGCTAGCTACAGAATTTAAAGTCATTTGGAACAAAAAATTTATTAAGGGGGACTTCTGGGGCCACAGAGCGGTATGCCCGACACAGTGTCGGGCATACCGCTAAGGAGGATAATAGTTAAATTAATAGTTAGTGAAACATTATGCAAAATTACGCAGCTTGAAAAAGTACCAATTAAATCCAACCAAGGTGGAATTCAGTTGGTCCATTCTCAAGCTAAATAAAATTGCATATAACATTTAAATAAACTTGCATCAACTCAATTATTTGCATCTCATTGACGGAATTAGGAATTCGGGCGCCTGTAGCTAATGGACCCATAGGTGCTAATGTCAAATATTGGCTATTAGACGGCAAAATAAGAAATTTGGGCACCCGATAAATAGCAGGTGCTGGGTCCGTCCAGACAAAATTTTTCATTTTGAGAATTAGTGTTTTGAAAAATATAATTTTGAAATTTGTTTTGAGAATTATGATTTCATAAATTATTGTTTTTGAAAGAGGGTTTTAGGGCTAGGCGTCAGGAGGGGGTTTTAGGGTTAGGCAACAGGAGGGGGGTTTAGGGTTAAGCGTCAGGAAGGGGGGTCTTAGGGTTAGCACCACCAGGTAGGTCTTAGGGTTAGCCACCACTGGGGGGTCTTAGGGTTGGGCACCATCCCCCTGATGCTGCTTACCCTCGTCTTGGGGTTAGGCACCACCAAGAGGGGTCTTAGGGTTAGGCATCGGTAGAGGGAGGGTTCTGTGTGAGAGTAGGGTTAGGTTTAGTTGTATAAAATATCAGTAATATTTACCATTGTTTTAGTATGCTTATTACGACTGTAGATATACTTTAGTTTTCATTGTTATAAACAATGTTTTGGCTTCAGCCGGTGCCCTTTTTATTAGTTATTTTAATATATTTGTTATTCTATCTCAGATAAAGATGAGGAAACAATAAAAAAATGGTTATAGACAATATATTAAAATTTTGGCTACCCTTCGCACCTTTTTTGCTTGCGCCCTAATGTGATGTATGCCTCATTGACCATCCCTACATACAATACTCAACCACTTTTATGCCGCAACAAGTGCACCAATGTGGCTACTGTCCTCTAAACTTACATGAGTGGCTTGCACTTTACAAAGTAATTTCAGGTTAAGAAAAAAGAATATTTTCTATTTTCACTCTATGTTTCTCGCCAAGGTGACGGAAGAAATGAGGTTTAATGTGGACATAATATCTTGTGAGCTCTTCATTACGGCTGGCGTTGATCACAGTGTTTTGACATTTGGAGTAAACATTTTATAAACAAGTACGTGTGCCGCGGGGAACTGATCCTGGGCCATTTCTGCGGCTTTGTGCCACACTCTGCCTGCCGGGTTACTGTTATTGTGTCAGCTCATTATTTAAGCTTAATCGCTTTGGTGATAGAACTGGAAAAGGGAAAGGATTCAAAGTCTCACCTCTGAAACCAACAGGCATTAACTGTTTTATAAGGAGTCTCCCTCTTAGAGCAGAGCTATGGCCCATAAAAAACAAAAAAATACCCATGCAAGAACCATTACTAATCATCATCATATAAATAATAGTGGAAATAACATCTGCTGATCTCTTTTTGGCAGAAGTGTCATAAGGCCTATTGCCTACTGTCAGCATAAGTAACGGTACATTTGCAGAGTGCTACTGAAAACTAATATCAATGGAAAAAACAAAAACAAAAAAAACAAAGCAGACACTTACCTATGGAGAGGGAAGCTCTGTATTCTATAGAGTCTTCCTGTTCTCCTGGGTCCAGTGATGTCACCCTCATTTGAATCCCTCATGGCGAAAGGCTTCGGAAAGATGAGCAACTCCATACTGCACATGTTTGAGAGCGTGCTCACTCAGGCGCAGTATGGAGCCGCCCATTTTCAGGACCAGCCACGGCAGCACAGAGCAGTATTCCACAGATCACTCAAATACTGCTAACAAGGGTTACAGCGCTGGCGCAAGGGGACCGTAAGAGGACAGGAAGGCTCTATAGGACCCAGAGCCTTCTCCCTCCTTAGGTGAGTATCTGGTTGTTGTTTTTTTTATTTCACTTGACATTCACTTGAAATGTACTGAATTTGGCCCATAGGGAACTTTTGAGTCTGTAAAGCAGCACATGCACATGCATCACTCTGGAATATACAAATGATCTCTTTATGCCCTCTTATGCATATTCAGGAGTGTTGCATCATGGGAACTACGCTTGCTCACTTAAAGCCGAATGATTGCAAATACATATTTTAAGAGGGCAACATTATTTTTACTATCACTTTTTGGTAATAGAGATTTGTGGTTTGTTTTAACCCCTTATACTTTTCAAAGTGGTTATTGGTCACCATGAGTTCACTGGGTACTCTGTAGTACTGGTCCAAGCCCTATCCCATAGAGCCATATCAATCTACGCCTTGAAGTGATGAGGACCAGAAAGTCCAAAATAGGCTGTATTCATGTTGGGTTGAGGTGGCTCTGTAAAATTGAATAGCTATAGGCTCGATATACAGCAGTGGTTCTGGAGATGTGCCTGGCTTTCAGGGGTATAAAAAGGTAATTTGCATATTCGGGAGTGATGCTTCATGGGAAACCACACTTGCTCACTTAAAGGTGAATTATTGCAAAAAACTTTTGTTTTAAGCAGGCAACATTATTTTCAGTTCTGGTATCCAACCGTATTTGGAAAAGGCTTCATTTTACCTCTGAAACGGATGAAATATTTGTTAAAAAAAATACAAGCTAGATTGAATATCAGCCCTTTGGATTTTACTATGTTATGCAAAACTGTTCTACTTAAGCTTTTATTTAAGATGATCTATAAGCATTTGCAGAATTTACGTATTGCACTTGGCAAAGCTCTGTTGGGATTTGAGATAGTTTATGTTGAAATGTAGGGCCTGTGCTAATATTAAGGTTACGTGAGGGCTGGGATTAACACGGTTTTCCACTTTACAACCAGGAATGCCTGACCCCAGACCTTCCCGAAAAATAAATTATAAAAGTTGACAGGTTTTAGATTGCCTGCAATGAGTGGAAAGTGGAGATAATGGCTGACACCAGTGACCTTAAAACTCTGATGAGCTCCATTCTCTGGTGATCGGCTTTGGTGCACAGAAAAATCCAGTCCACCATTAAAAGCAATATACTGACGTGTGGCCATGCTATTGTAGACTGTGAATTTGCTGCCCGGTTGCGAACTACAGCTATTAATTAATTTGTCCCAGTCAATGGTTGTAGTGATCACCGGAAGTAGCAGGTGATGCCATTGTATCATCATTTTTTATGGCTCTTTCTGTAAGTTTGATCTTACTCCCGGTCACAGGAGCGTGACCATGCCAGTCCATGCACTCTCGCATGCGCAGTAGCCACCGACCTGGCGGGGGTTGGCAGTCACTTAGTAGGGGACCCAGGAGACTGGAAGAGAGTGGAGCTGCAATAAGGGATGAGGGCTTCTAGGGGCTGGAGGAAGCCCAAGATAAGTAAATCTGATTTTATTTTATGTGCCTCATGTATCTTTTTATCACGCTAGTGCGTGGCGAGATAGCGTACAGGTAATATACAACAATAGTACAATAACGTAGTCAGGATCCGGCTATGGTCGTTCACTAGTCAGAGATATCAAGGTACAGAGTAGCTAGGCTAATTTGTAGTCAATAATCGAGCAGAGTCATACACAAAGGTCTGATGTCAGTCATATTGTAAGGATTAGGCAATAACAAAGTCAGGGACAGACCGAGTTGGTAACGAATATCAGATGGCAGCGGTACAGAAGGACTAGACAGGAGTGAGGTCAAAAGGCAGGCAAAAGTCGGTACATAGATAATATACAATGAGATGTTACAATAATAATAATATTACTAGAATATATACGAAAATAACAAAGACTGATTAAGTGGAGTACATATATATTGTGCGTCTACACAATATTTCAATGTAGCTCAAAATAGCTAGCTAGACCTAGAACCAGCGAACTGATTAGTATCAAGGCCAGTGAACGACTGCAAGCTCTGGCCTTAACCTCCTTAGCGGTAACCCCGTGCTGGACACGGGGTAAGCCGCCGGAGGGTGCCGCTCTTGCCCTGCTGGGCCGATTTACATAATTTTTTTTTTTGCTGGACGCAGCTAGCACTTTGCTAGCTGCGCCAGCACACTGATCGCCGCCGGCCCGCGCCCGATCGCCGCTATCTGTTGTGGCGTGCGGCCCCCCCCAGACCCCGTGCGCTGCCTGGCCAATCAGTGGCAGGCAGCGCCGAGGGGTGGATCGGGACTCCCAATGACGTCCCGACGTCGCTGACGTCGATGACGTCGTCCCGCCCCGTCGCCATGGCGACGGGGGAAGCCCTCCAGGAAATCCTGTTCTTTGAGCGGGATTTCCTGATCGAAGCGGGCGGGGGGTTGCTGCTGAGCCCTGGGCTCGCTACATGATTTAAAAAAAAAAGAAAACTGCTGCGCTGCCCCCTGGCGGAATTTTTCATACCGCCAGGGGAGTTAAATACAGATCCCAATTCCCCAGAAACCACTCCCGTAGTGATGTCACTTCAGTGACATCATTGCTGACCTCGGCTAGATCCTCCTCCTAAGCCTACAAGGCTTATCGGCAGTCGCGTGCGCGCGTTTGGTTGCACTGCGCACGCCGGAATTCACCGCCGGAGGGAAGCTGGGGATGCCACCAGAGGATGTCGGCAGTGAAGCCCCGCCGCACACACGGACCACGCCGGAGATGCCGTGGGACCTGCCGCTGGAAGGTAAGAATGTTACACTTTTAAGGTTAGGCACTAGGAGGGAAGGGAGGCTAAGGTTAGGCACCAGTAGGGGGATAAGGTTTGGCACCAGGAGGGGGGCTAAGGTTAGGCACCAGGAGGAGGGTTTAAGGTCATGCACCACCAGGGGAGTCTTAGGGTTGTACATCAGTAGAAGTAGGTTGCGGTGTGAGAGTTGGATTAGGTCACAGTAAACTATCAGTAAAGATTACAAATATTTTGTAGGACTAAAACATCAACTTTTTTATTTTAATTTCCAAAATATTTTTTACTACATGTGTGAAATACATTCATATGTTTTTAGTTTGATTTTATTTATATTTATATGGTTTTAGTTTAATTTTATTTATTACTAGCTGATTGCTCGGCGTTGCCCGGGTATGTATTTGGCTGGTTTTGGCTCCGCCCACTTTTTCTAACCCTCACACACAATTACTCAATGACCAAGGTTGTGAGCTTTGTGGTCTTTGGCATCAATAATTTGCATTGAAATGAAAAAGATCTGATTGGCTGTTTGTGGGCGGCTCCACCTCCTTTTCTGAATTTGAACCCCAGTCACCCAATGACCAACTGTAGCAGGTTTGAGGCCTGTGCCATTAACAGTGCAAGAATGGAAGCAATTAAATATTCCCCTTGAAAAGCAATAGGTGAAGTTCGATTCACTTTTGCAGGCTCCACCCACTTTTCTAAATATTCATTTCAGTCACCCAGTGACCAACTATGCAAAGTTTAAGAACCCTACAATTAACAGTGTAAGAATGGCTGCAGTTTACATTTTCCCAGTGAAATTTGTATTCTTCTCCACCCACTGATGACCCAGCGTTGCCCGTGCATGTATTTGACTGGTTTTGGCTCCACCCAATTTTTCTAACGCTAACGCACAAACACTCAACAATGACCAAGTTTGTGAGCTTTGGGGTCTTTGGCATCAATAATTTGTATATTCCCATAGCAATTAAAAAAATCAGATTGGCTGTTTGTGGCTTTGTCCCTCTACAGAATTTGAACCCCAGTCACCCAATGACCAACTGTAACAGGTTTGAGGCCTTTGCTATTAACAGTGTAAAAATGGTAGCAATTTAAATATTCCCCTTAAAAATCAACAGGTGAATTTTGATTGGCTCCTTCCACTTTCCTGAATATTAATCTCAGTTACCCAGTGACCATCTGGGCAAAGTTTGAGAACCCTACCATTAACAGTGAAGAAGGGCTGTAGTTTACATTCTCACAGGTAATGATCCTGCCATTAGTGGTGTAAGAATGGCTGCAGTGTATACTGTATTTTCCCATTGAAATTTGTTTTTGGCTCCAACACTTTTTGTAACTTGGACACACAATCACTCAATAACCATGTTTGTGAGCGTTGGGGTCCTTGTCATCAATAATTTGTATTTTGCCAGTGAAATGAAACAAATCAGATTGGCTGTTTGTGGCTCCACCCCCTTTTCTGAATTTGAACCCCAGTGACCCAATGACCAGCTGTAGCAGGTTTGAGGCTTGTGCCATTAACCTCCCTGGCGGTGTGAATCGTGCGGCTGCGCGGCCGCGGGAGGGTTTTTCTCACCTTTTTTGGTTTTTTTTAGCATGTAGCTAGCCTAGCGCTAGCTACATGCTTCCCCCCTCCCTTCGGCATCCCCAGATCGCCGCCGGCGCCGCTTGCCCATAAGGAAATCCTGTTCTAAACGGGATTTACTTGAGGGCTTCCCCCGTCGCCATGGCGACGAACGGAGTGACGTCATCGACGTCGTGACATCACAGGGAATCCCGATCCACCCCATAGCGCAGCCTGGCGCCGATTGGTCAGGCTGCACAAGAGGTATGCGGGGGGGGGCCCATGTATCGCGGCGGGTAGCGGCGCATCGGCGGCGGCGATCGCAACAAACACGCAGCTAGCAAAGTGCTAGCTGCGTGTTTAAAAAAAAAGTGATGGCACGGGGTTACCGCTAAGGAGGTTAACAGTGCAAAAATGGCAGCAATTTTATTATTCCCCTTGAAAATCAGCAGGTGAATTTTGATTGGCTTTTTTAGGCTCCACCCACTTTTTTGAATATTAATCCCAGTTATCCAGTAACCAGCTGTGCAAAGTTTGAGAACCCTGCCATTAACAGTGAAGAAGGGCTGCAGTTTACATTTTCCCAGAAAAATCTGTTTTTGACTCCACCCAGTTTTTGTAACCTTGACACACAGTCACTTAATGACCAAGTTTGTAAGCTTTCGGGTTCCTGGCATCAAAACTGTGCTAATGGAAGCAGTTTATCCAGCAAAGAAATCTGGCTGTTTGTGGCTCAGCCCCTTTAGTGAATTTGAACCCCAGTCATTTATTGACCGACTGTAACAGGTTTGAGACCTCTGCCATTAACAGTGTATAAATAGCAGCAGTTTCAATATTCCCCTTGATTGGCTCTTGTAGGCTCCACCTACTTTTCTGAATATTAATCCCAATCACCCAGTGACAAACTGTGTCAGGTTTGAGAACCCTGCCATTAACAGTGTAAGAATGGCTGAAGTTTATATTTTCCCATGTAAAAAGTTAGTTGTTTTTAGCTCCACTCACTATTTCTAACCTAGACAAGTTGCATTTTCCCATTGAAATCAAACAAATCTGATTGGATGTTTTTGACCCGCTCCCTTTTCAGAATTTAGACCCCGGTCTCCCAGTGACTGACTGTACCAGATTTGAGGCCTCTGCCATTGAGAGTGTATGAATGGCAACAATGTAAATATTCTCCTTGAAAATCAAAAGGTGAATTTTGATTGGCTGCTGTAGGCTACACCCACTTTCCTGAATACTAATACCAGTCACCCAGTGGCCATGCGTGTCAAGTTTGAGAACCCTGCCAATAACAGAATGGCTGAAATCAATCTAACAAATCTGATTGGCTGGTTGTGGCCCCATCCCCTTTATTGAATTTATACCCCAGTCACCCAATGACTGACTGTATCAGGTTTGAGGCCTCTGCCATTAAGAGTGTAAGAATGGTAGCAATGTAAATATTCCCCTTGAATATCAATAGGTGAATTTTGATTGGTTGTTGTAGGCTCCACCCACATTTCTGAATATTGAATCCAGTCACCCAGTGGCCAATTGTGTCAAATTTGGGAACCCTGCCATGTAAAAAATTAGGTTGTTGGCAGCGTCTACTTTTTCTAACCTTGACATACAGTCACTCATTTGCCAAATTGATCAGCTTTGGGGTCCTTGGTATCAGTACTTTGTATATTCCCATTGAAAAATAAACAAATCTGATTGGCTGTTTGTGGCTCCGCCCCCTTTCTGAATTTGAACCCCAGGCACCCAGTGACCAACTGTACCAGGTTTGAGGCATCTGCTATTAACCGTATAAGAATGGTAGCAGTTTAAATATTCCCTTTGAAAATCAAATGGTGAATTTTTATTGGCTGTTGTAGGCTCCACCCACTTTCCAAAATCTTAATCTCATTCACCCAGTGACCAACTGTGCAAAGTTTGAGAACCCTGCCATTAATGGTGTAAGAATGGCTGAAGTTTATATTTTCCCAGTAAAATTTGTTTTTGGCTCTGCCCACTTTTTGTAACCTTGACACACAGTCACTCAATGACCAAGTTTGTGAGCTTTCAGGTTCCTGGCATCAAAAATGTGTGAATGAAAGCAGTTTATCCACCAAGAAAATCTGATTGGCTGTTTTTGGCCCCGCCCCTTTAGTGAATTTGGACCCCAGTCACCTAATAACTGACTGTAGCAAGTTTGAGGCCTCTGCCATTAACAGTGTAAGAATGACAGCAGTTTAAATATTCCCCTTGAAAATCAATAGATGAATTTTGATTGGCTGTTGTAGGCTCCACCCACTTTCCTGAATATTAATCCCATTCACCCAGTGACCAAGTGTACCAAGTTTGAGAACCCTGCGGTTAAGAATGGCTGCAGTTTACATTTTCCCATTTAAAATGAATGGCTGAAATTTGATTGGCTGTTTTATGCTCCGCCCGCTTTTCCTGGATTTGTAACTTCAGTCACTAACTGACCAACTGTGCCAAGTGTGGGGACTCTGGCTTGATTACTGTGAGAATGGCAGCCTTTTAAAAAATTTTCCATTGACATGAATGGGTGGAATCTGATTTGCTGTTTGTAGCTCCGTCCAGATGTGCAGGGGGGCCGCGAGACCCCTAGAACATATCATCCCAGGTAGTAAGGGATCTGTATACCAAGTTTCGTTCAAATTGGTCAAGCCGTTTTCGAGTGATCGTGGCACATACACACACACACACATACATGCATCCGATTTTATATATGTTATGGCCAGAACCCGAAGTGTGGCCACTTCGCGTTCTGGCCAGCCACTTCGGGTTCTGGCCGGCCAATGTGCGAAGTGGCCGCAGCGGAGCGGCCAATGTCAGAAATGTAATTACTACACTAAGCTACAATGTATTTTACGGCCGTCTCGCTGCAGCCAAATGTATAACAACTTGCTTAATTTCATTAAATATAGCCAGCGGCAATGTAATAGATGAAGCCGCCGGCTTTCGCACTGCCTCCTCCTCCTACCACCCGACCCCCGACAACCCCCCCCCCCCCCCCCCTGCCGCCTCTCTCCTCACCCTGCCTCCTATACGATTCGGAGCAGCCGGCGGGGAGCCGAGAGTCGTTCGTCGCGGAAGGGGTATCCTGCCGTTCTTGCAGAGCGCGTGCTCTGCTTCCCCTGCCACGACGAACGACTCTCGGGGAGTATCATATAGGAGGCAGGGAAAGGCGGGGGGGGGGGGGGGGAGAAGGAGAGGAGGAGGAGGAGGCAGTGCGAAAGCCGGCGGCTTCATCTATTACATTGCCGCCGGCTATATTTAATGAAATTAAGCAAGTTGTTATACATTTGGCCGCAGCGAGACGGCCGTAAAATACATTGTAGCTTAGTGTAGTAATTACATTTCTGACATTGGCCGCTCCGCTGCGGCCACTTCGCACATTGGCCGGCCAGGACCCGAAGTGGCTGGCCAGAACGCGAAGTGGCCACACTTCGGGTTCTGGCCGTAACATATATATATAGATGAATTCATATGTATACATACTTTACGTATAGTATTTATTTTTCTTACTACAATAAGAAATTAAGTTTAATAAATTATTGTAAGAAATTATGTTTAATAAAATCTAGAACAATAAAGTTTTGCAGCGGCAACCCCTACTATGTTCTGTGCAAATGTTTGCCACCTAATGTATGTCAGGCAGTTTTGGAAAAAAAATTCAGTCCAGGTTTGTTGCATTGCTTATGTTCTCTACTGTTGTCCAGACTTAGCTGACCAGCCCCACTGTCCTTATCAGAGGCATCTTGCAAGAGGCTGCTTCAGCAATGGTTCGGCAGTGCCTGGAATGTATACATCCGTGGCCTTACGGCATAATGTAAACGTTTTAACACATGACAGAGTGCAAATCATTTTGGCATTAGGATGCACCGAAGGAAAATTGAATAACTTAATGTGGTTCCAACCTTTTGAACTTTAACTCTGAGCCTACTACGGTAATGCAGAAGTTGGAAAAGTTAAGTGCTAAATAAGGAGTTTTCTGTAGTGATAATCGCTGGAGGCTAATGGATATTCTGTTTACATTACCTGCATGCTCTGTATACAGAGAGGAATCTACAAAGAATTAGACTCTGTTATAAAGAACATTTCTGGGTTAGGTGAAAAAAAAATGGAATGAATTATTGAAAGAGAGAAGTTAGAAACAACAAAATTTAGAGATCTAGAGCCTGATTTAGAGATTGGCCACTTTGGGATTAGAGATGTCGTAAACATCGGGAAAAGTTCAGATTTGCGTGAACCGGGCGAACCTTCATAGACTTTAATGGGCAGGCGAATGCTCATTTGGATTCCGCAGTAATGAAAATTTTCGCATTTCCGAACGGAAATCGGCAATACCAATCGGAACTCAGAAATCAGATATCGGATTTCTGTGTAAATACGGCATTACCGCTACTTGGTAATTTTAGCCCAATCACAGAACTTGGAAACATTGGACCAATCAGAGAATGCAGAGTCAACTCGGAAGTATTTGGTAAATCAGAGAATTCTAAAAATGACCAAAAAAAGGCTCATCGGAAATCAGAAAATGGATATTTGCAGAAACGGTAATTTCTCAATCCCGATCACCATTCCTGTGTCTTCCTAGAGCTTGATGTCACACAAGCTCTCAGACCCCACACTTCCATGTTCTTCCGTGTTCTATTAATAGAAACACGGTCTCAGTAGCACCATCTTGTGGTCAAACAGTAAAAATACACCTAATTATACCACTATACTGTTTTACATAGAAAATGTATTATTAGTTTTTTTTATTATTATTGTTACTATTAACACCTTCCAACCCTGCCCCACAGTTACAGAAATAAAACACTTGTTAAAAAATTAAAAAAAAATACATCATTTAATATATTAAAAGTTACCTTACCTTTCTAATATGTATGTTGTGAGAGTTTATTACGTTAATTTTGCAAACAAAAGTGTGAGAAAACGCGGAAAAGCCACCACGTGTACTCAGAACAAGGCGGCTTGCTCGCGTAGGCCTACATCCAGTAGTATGGCCGAACACGGAGGAACCGCCGCATGCCTTGATAGTGGTGCGGCGGATTCCGCGTCCAGCACAGCGGGTGCTTTGCAAAACATGTCTGGTGTGGCTGGGACTGATAGTCCACACAGGTTCAGAAGGACGCGCGCGCGCGCTGAGAGGCAGAGCTTTTGTAACAGCCAGAAGGGAGTCAGCTGACCAAGCCAGTCAGCTGACGATTCTAACACTTCTCATTGGTCCAGCACTTAGTGGAGGCGCTGGAGAGCGCTTTGCTATATATACTGGTTGCTGGTCATTCTCTGGTTGTCTGCCATTGCGATCACTACGTGGTAGCACTCAGACCTTTTTGTCAGTATCTGTGTTATTCTCTAGACTAGTGCCAGGGTGTTGATGACTACGGAGCTCACACCCAAGACTAGGAATTCTGTGTATTATCTGTGTTATTATCCAGACTAGTTCCAGGGTGTTCATGATCAAGGACCTCACACCCAAAGATTAGGAATCTGTATTACCATCTGTTATACTTCAGACTAGTCCCAGGGTGTTGATGATCAAGGACCTCACACCCAAAGATTAGGAATCTGTCTTACCATCTGTTATACTTCAGACTAGTTCCAGGGTGTTGATGTACGGAGCTCACACCTAAAACTAGGCATTGTGATTATTTGTTATGACCTTCTGCTCTCCTGACCTTTCTCCTGATCTCTGTTTTGTACTACACTATATCTGACTCTCTGTTGCCAAACCCTGCTTGCCTTAGGATTCCGTCTCTGTCTCCTGTCTCTGTATCTGATCTGTCCGTGTGTTGCCGACCTGGCTTGTCCGACCTCGAGAACCATCTCTCTCGTTAAGAGATAGTTAAGGAACCTGTTCTTTGGGCAGTACCCTTACTGTCCTGCACCCTCTATACGGGTGCTCTCCTCAAAGTATTACTGTTGCACCAAAACACTCTTATTACTCAGGTGTCCAGAGGTTAGAGATATATCTGATTATCGGTGATACTGCAGATCATCAATAATCGGGTATATATCTGTATTCTCGGTGATACTGCAGATCACCGATAATCGGATTTTCTCTGTGTTACACCGATCGTTACAGAACAGCAGACCAAATACAAATGGACGCACTCACCGGCCGTCTGGGCACGCTTACCACTTCGGTGGATAACATCAACCAAGTGCTGGGTAATCACCGGGCTTTAATTGACATACGTATGCCTGTACCTGAAAAATTTTCTGGTCACAGATCTGACTTCCGAAATTTTAGGAGTAGAGTGTTATCATACTTTGAGTTGAGACCTAAATCCTCAGGAACTATGGCCCAAAGGGTCACATTTATTAAAACTTTGTTGTCAGGTGATTCTCAGACCTGGGCGTACAGTCTGCCCGCCGGAGACTTAGCCCTAACCTCTGTGGAGGAATTTTTTAAAGCCATGGCTATAATTTACGATGATCCAGACATTGCCTCGACTTCTGAGCGGAAGCTCAAACTGTTACGACAAGGCAAGAGTCCGGTTGAGGAGTATGCTGCTGAATTTAGGAGGTGGTCAGTAACGGCCAGGTGGGACACCTTTGCCCTTTTAGATTGTTTCTTATCAGGGTTATCAGATGAGGTCTCCGATCTTATGTTAAGTCAGCCTGAACATAAGTCCATCGATGAGGCCATTTCATTGGCCATTAGGATAGATCGTCGGCTGCGCTATCAGAGACAGACCCGGGGTAGAAACCATGTGAGAATGGTATCCCACGCTGTGGCCCCTGCGACTCCGCCTCCTCCCGTTTCGCCTCCACCTGAACCAATGCAGATTGGCCGGTCAAAGTTGTCTCAAGTGGAGCAGAAACGCAGGATATCAGAGCAGCTTTGTCTTTATTGTGCAGAGGGGAGTCATAGAGTACAGAATTGCCCTAAGAAATTGGGAAACGCTACTGCCTAGGAGTAGTTGGGGGTAATACCCTAGGCGCACAATTTTTACCCCTAGATGATGAACGGTTACTTCTTCCTTGTAGTATTTCATGGGAGGATAAATCTGAAGTCACTGAAGCCTTCATTGACTCAACTTCAGCGGCTAATTTTATGGATTACGAATTTGCAAAAGGATTGGGTATTCCGCTCACCCCGGTAAAACCACCTATTCAAGTTACGGCAGTGGATGATTCCCCTCTGCAGGGTAACAGTCCTCTGTCACAGACTCCAGAGGTGGGAGTCACTATAGGGGTGCTGCATAGGGAGAATTTGCATTTTTTTGTGTTACACATGACAACCTCCACGATTATTCTTGGCATGCCCTGGTTACAACTTCACTCCCCTCAGATTAATTGGGCCACTGGTCAGCTAACAAGCTGGTCGGCCCATTGCTTTCGTCATTGTTTAGCGAAGGTAACCTTGGGCCAGACCAAGATTCACATGGAGGGAGTGCCGGATCAGTATTCTGAATTTTCAGACGTGTTTTGTCCTAAATCAGCCGATAAACTTCCTCCACATCGCCCTTTCGATTGCCCCATCGATCTCCGGTCTGGTTGTATGCCCCCTAGAGGTCATCTCTACAATTTGTCTGGGCCGGAAAAGTTGGCCATGCAGGAGTACATCCGTGAAAACTTAGCTAAAGGGTTCATTCGCCCTTCCCGGTCACCTGCTGGAGCAGGTTTCTTTTTTGTAAAGAAAAAAGACAGAGGCCTACGGCCATGCATTGATTATCGGGGTCTGAATAAAATCACAGTAAAGAATCGCTATCCTTTACCTTTGATAGACGATTTATTTACTCAGGTCACCAATGCTAAGATTTTCTCAAAATTGGATTTACAGGGTGCATACAACCTGGTGCGGATCAGAGAGGGCGATGAGTGGAAGACGGCCTTTAACACACCCGATGGGCATTACGAGTACCTGGTGATGCCCTTCGGGTTGTGCAATGCTCCGGCCGTCTTTCAGGAACTATTTAATGAGGTGTTCAGGGAGGTTTTAAGTAAATTAAATTTGTCCTGGTATATCTGGATGATATACTAATCTTCTCAGATAACCTCTCAGAGCACAGGGCTCATGTCAGATTTGTGCTGCACAAGCTAAGACAGAACATGCTTTATGCTAAATTGGAGAAATGCATTTTTGAGGTAACATCTGTCGCCTTTCTGGGGTACATAATTTCTACCTCGGGCCTTTCTATGGACCCTGCCAAAGTCTCTGCTGTCCTGGAGTGGCCTCAGCCAGTAGGACTGAAGGCCCTCCAGAGGTTCTTAGGGTTCGCAATTTACTATAGAAGGTTCATAAAGGGGTACTCCACAGTCATTGCACCCCTCACCAGTCTCACAAAGAAAGGGGCAGATACCAACCACTGGTCCCCCGAGGCTTTGGCTGCTTTCTCCACTCTGAAAGAACTGTTTTGTTCTGCACCCATTTTGAGACACGTCAACACATCCTATCCCTTTATCATAGAGGTGGATTCCTCAGAGGTCGGGGTGGGGGCTGTGCTGTCTCAGCGTTCTGGGTTGCAGGGAAGATTACACCCGTGTGCCTATTTTTCTCGTAGGTTTTCACCAGCAGAGAAAAACTACGATATAGGCAACAGGGAGCTCCTAGCCATTAAATTGGCCTTTGAAGAATGGCGTCATTGGCTAGAAGGAGCAGAACATACGATTACAGTTTACACTGATCACAAACATTTGGAATACATTGAGGGGGCTAAGAGATTGAGTCCCCGTCAGGCTCGATGGTCACTGTTTTTCTCGAGATTCAGATTTGTAATTACGTTTACCCCGGGTAGTAAGAACATTAAAGCAGATGCTTTATCCAGATGCTTTGAGCCAGAGACAGCACAGCCCTCAGACCCAGAAACTATTATCCCACAGAAAGTGGTATTGGCAGCCACAGAGACCTGGAAGAACTGGATGGAGTCCCTTCCAGCAGGATGTTCCTGAGGGAAAGCCTGAAGGGGTCATGTTTGTACCATTGCCGTTTCGTCTCCAGATTTTGCAGATGTTCCACTCCCACAAAAATGCTGGACATCCTGGGGCCGCCAGAACACAGGACCTTGTTGCTAGGTGTGCTTGGTGGCCTTCATTGGCAACTGACTGCAAAGAGTATGTGAGAGAATGTGCAGTGTGTGCGAAGAGCAAACCCTCCCGTCTGGCACCTGTGGGAACATTTAAAAACACACGATTGGTTACCAAGATGGCCAGGGGCCCCAGACCTCTCTCACTGGCCGGGGCCCCAAGGCCAACACGTGATACCTGGAGGGGAGTGCAGGTGGGCCTGGACCTCTCACACCCAGGCTCTGGACCTCTCACATCCAGAAAACCCACCAACACTGCCTCCATACTGAATGCTAAATTCAACACACACAAGCAATAGAACACAGCAGTACATGCATCCAGCTACATTTAAAAGTGGTCAGCAGGTGCTCATCAGCCAATCAGGATGCACTGTCATACACTCTTTACCTGCCATACCACATCCAGCAGCCATTAGCATTCAGGTGGGAGGCTTCAGTTGGATGCCATCGCAAGATTGCATCGCTAGCAGGACCGCCCCGTGCAGGCATCCCTCCCACAGGGGTCCCTCCCTAACCGCTCACCTGTCCGCCATGTCCTAGAGCTGAAAGAAAACGTTTAAAAACACACGATTGGTTCACATGATGGCCAGGGGCCCCGGACCTCTCTCACTGGCCGGGGTCCCAAGGCCAACACGTTATACCTGGAGGGGAGTGCAGGTGGACCTGGACCTCTCACACCCAGGCTCTGGACCTCTCACATCCAGAAAACCCACCAACACTGCCTCCATACTGAATGCTAAATTCAACATACACAAGCAATAGAACACAGCAGTACATGCATCCAGCTACATTTAAAAGTCATCAGCAGGTGCTCGTCAGCCAATCAGGATGCACTGTCATACACCCTTTACCTGCCATACCACATCCAGCAGCCATTAGCATTCAGGTGGGAGACTTCAGTTGGACGCCATCGCAAGATTACATCGCTAGCAGGACCGCCCCATGCAGGCATCCCTCCCACAGGGGTCCCTTCCTAACCTGTGGGAACATTGCAGCCTTTGCTCACCCCGAGTGAACCGTGGACCCACTTGTCCATGGATTTTGTGGGTGAGCTCCCGAGGTCTGAGGGCATGTCGGTCATTTGAGTGGTAGTCGACAGATTCAGTAAGATGGCCCATTTCGTGCCCCTGAAAGGACTCCCCTCAGCCCAGGAGTTGGCCAATCTTTTCATCATGCACATTTTCCAGCTACATGGCATCCCGGAAAATATAGCGTCAGATCGGGGAGTCCAATTTGTTTCTAAAATTTGGAGGGCATTTTGTCATCAATTGGGCATGGAACTGTCGTTTTCGTCGGGCTACCACCCACAGACCAATGGGCAGACCGAGAGAATTAATCAGTTACTGGAACAGTTTCTGAGGTGTTATGTTGCGGATGCGCAAAATGATTGGGTCAAGTTCTTGCCGTTTGCAGAATTTGCACACAATAATTTAAAAAGCTCTTCCTCTGGATTCTCTCCATTTCAGGTAGTAACTGGAAAGTTGCCTAAGTTCTCCCCACTGCCAGTAGCTTCCACTCCGTTTCCAGCTTTGGAGGCTTGGCAAAAGTCATTTAAGAACATTTGGGGGAGTGTGAAAAAGAATCTAGAGAAGGCCTTTCAGAGTCAGAAAGGTCAAACTGACAAGAGACGTTCCATAGAGTGGAAGTTCCGGCCAGGAGACTTAGTCTGGGTGTCCACTCGTCATTTGACGTTAAAACAGCCTTCGCCCAAGTTAGGACCCAGATTTGTGGGCCCTTTTCCAGTAACCAGGTAAATCAACAATGTTACTTATGCCATTGATCTTCCTGCCAGCATGCGTGGTGTAAGATCGTTCCATGTATCCCTGCTTAAGCCAGCAGTGCATGTAGGTTCCACTCCTCCTCCCCCTGTGATGGTGGATGACCAACCTGAGTATGAAGTGGAAAAGATTTTAGACTCACGTATTGTTCAGAACTCAGTACAGTATTTAGTTCACTGGAAGGGTTATGGTATTGAGGAAAGAACATGGGTACCTGATTGCCGCATGCATGCGGATTCATTAAAGAAGGAGTTTCATGCCCTTCATCCTGAGAAACCGGCTAGGAGCTGTCCGGAGTCCACTCCTCAGGGGGGGTACTGTGAGAAAACGCGGAAAAGCCGCCGCGTGTACTCAGAACAAGGCGGCTGATTCCGCGTCCAACGCGGCGGCTTGCACGCGTAGGCCTACATCCAGTAGTATGGTCGAACACGGAGGAACCGCCGCATGCCTTGATAGCGGTGCGGCGGATTCCGCGTCCAGCACAGCGGGTGCTTTGCAAAACATGTCTGGTGTGGCTGGGACTGATAGTCCACACAGGTTCAGAAGGACACGCGCGTGCGCGCTGAGAGGCAGAGCTTTTGTAACAGCCAGAAGGGAGTCAGCTGACCAAGCCGGTCAGCTGACGATTCAACCAGTTCCCATTGGTGCAGCACTTAGGGGAGGCGCTGGAGAGCGCTTTGCTATATATACTGGGTGCTGGTCATTCTCTGGTTGTCTGCCGTTGCGATCACTACGTGGTAGCACTCAGACCTTTTTGTCAGTATCTGCGTTATTCTCTAGACTAGTGCCAGGGTGTTGATGACTACGGAGCTCACACCCAAGACTAGGAATTCTGTGTATTATCTGTGTTATTATCCAGACTAGTTCCAGGGTGTTCATGATCAAGGACCTCACACCCAAAGATTAGGAATCTGTATTACCATCTGTTATACTTCAGACTAGTCCCAGGGTGTTGATGATCAAGGACCTCACACCCAAAGATTAGGAATCTGTCTTACCATCTGTTATACTTCAGACTAGTTCCAGGGTGTTGATGTACGGAGCTCACACCTAAAACTAGGCATTGTGATTATTTGTTATGACCTATTGCTTTCCTGACCTTTCTCCTGATCTCTAAATTTTGTACTACACTATATCTGACTCTCTGTTGCCAAACCCTGCTTGCCTTAGGATTCCGTCCCTGTCTCCTGTCTCTGTATTTGATCTGTCCGTGTGTTGCCGACCTGGCTTGTCCGACCTCGAGAACCATCTCTCTCGTTAAGAGATAGTTCATTGTCTGTCTGTGACATTCCCCCTATTGGTGTCACTCACACACTAGTCCTTCCTATCCTCAGCCTGACCCCTCTCCTTGAGGAGCCTCAGGCCAGTGGAAGGAACCTGTTATTTGGGCAGTACCCTTACTGTCCTGCACCCTCTATACGGGTGCTCTCCTCAAAGTATTACTGTTGCACCAAAACACTCTTATTACTCAGGTGTCCAGAGGTTAGAGATATATCTGATTATCGGTGATACTGCAGATCATCAATAATCGGGTATATATCTGTATTCTCGGTGATACTGCAGATCATCGATAATCGGATTCTCTCTGTGTTACACCGATCATTACAAAAAGTCTTGTAATAAGTGAAATAGTACTAAAAATCCCTAAACGGAAAAAATGACTCATGTATTTCCAGATAATAAATTATCATCATACATTGTACTAGGGACACAATTTAAATGTTGAAACAACCGGGACAAATGGGCAAATAAATTATGTAGGTTTTATTCATCGAAGCACATTTTATTTTAAAACTATAATGGCTGAAAACTGAGAAATAATATATATTTTTTTTACTTTTTCCCTTATTATTCCCTTTACAATGCATATAACATAAAATAATTCATAGCAAAAAGTACCACCCAAAGAAATCATAATCTGTGGTGAAAAAAAACAATATATAGATCATCATAGATAGATGCCATTTACTAAGTGCTTTTAAAAATAAAGAAAACCCTAAGAAACCCTCATGAGAAGATGGGCTAGTCTAAAATCTGTTGGTAATGTTAGATTTCTGCTACCTACTGTAAGTGACAGCAACATAGGAAAAAAGTAATTTAGGTCTCATTTTACTCTGGAAGAAATGTACTTCTTATTTGTATGTGTTCAAATGTATTTTACATTTTAAGATTTTCGTGACAGAGGTCCTTTAGAAACCACAGCAGTTTTCACAAATTATGCTCCTCCCATTCATCTGCCTATAATTTTATCGCTATTTTATCACACCAAAATAATCTATATTTTGTTTTTATCGGCACAAATTAGGCTTTCTTTGATTGGTACTTTTTTGCTAAGAATTATAATAATAGAGAATAATAAGAAAAAAAATAAATAAATAATTATTTCTCAGTTTTCAGCCATTATATTTTTAAAATAAAATGTGCTACAGTACATAAAACCCAAATGTTTATTTGCCCGTTTGTCTCAATTATTACAACATTTAAATTATGTCCCTAGTACAGTGTATAGCGACAATATCTTATTTGGAAATAAAGGTGTATTTTTCATTTTTGTGTTTCTTTATACTATATCAATAATTGCAAGCCCTAATTTGCAAAAATATCAGTGATACACCCTTATGAAATACATATCAAAAAAGTGTCCCTAAGGTAACTATTTTATGATTTTTTTTTAATGTTGTCACTTTTTTTTACAAGTGTTTTATTTTTTATAACTATTGGGAGTAAGGAACAAGGGGCTAATAACTAATGGGGTATTTATGTTTTCTTTTATTGATTTTAATTAATGTGTAAGATGTCTTTTTACTTTTTGACCACTAGATGTCCTCACACTCTCCTGTGTGCTAAAGGCACATTTATGTTTGAAATGCATCTGGCTATAACTAAAGATACATTGCTATCTAAAATGTGTATGGCTATGACTTAAAGGACAACTGTAAAGAGCGGGGTAGGGAGGCTGCCATATTTTTTTTTCTTTTTAAACAGTGCCAGTTGCCTGGCTGTCCTGCAAATCCTCTGCCTGTAATACTTTTAGCCATAGACCGTGAACAAGCAGGCAACAGGTCAGGCATATCTGATATTATTGTCAGATCTGACATGATTAGCTGCATGCTTGCTTCTGGTGTGATTCAGACACTGCTGCAGCCAAATAGATCAGCGGGACAGCCAGGCAACTGGTATTGCTTAAAAGGAAATAAATATGGCAGCCTCCATATCCCTCTTGTTACTGTTGTCCTTTAAGACACATTGCTATCAGAAACGCTTCTAACTAGGACTAAAGGCCATTATAAATAGTTTAAGTAATCACAGAGGACCAAACTCCACGTTACACAAGCTGTTTTGTAATTTAATGTTATTAAAAATGATCTTTTCATTTTAGTCTGCAACCAGCCATTCATTTCCAGACATGGTAAATTATTAAAAATATGATTATTTGCCATTCAGACAGCAGTACTCAGCTCGGCGAACACCACACCCAAAACTTCCTTGGCACACAGTCTGAGGCCCGGTGCACACCAAAACCCGCTAGCAGATCCGCAAAATGCTAGCAGATTTTGAAACGCTTTTTCTTATTTTTCTGTAGCGTTTCAGCTAGCGTTTTGCGGTTTTGGGAAGCGTTTTTGGTGTAGTAGATTTCATATATTGTTACAGTAAAGCTGTTACTGAACAGCTTCTGTAACAAAAACGCCTGCAAAACCGCTCTGAACTGCCGTTTTTCAGAGCGGTTTGCGTTTTTTCTATACTTTACATTGGAGGCAGAAACGCCTCCACAATCCAAAAAATGCCTCACCCCGGGAGTATGCGTTTCAGCAAAACGCCTCCCGCTCTGGTGTGAACCACCCCATTGAGATACATTGACCAAGCGTATCTGCAGCCGCAAGCGGCTGCAAAAACGCTGAAAAACCCGCTCGATGTGCACCAGCCCTGAGTAGTGATTCTGCAAATACACCCATTTGCCACTTTCTGTTCAGGTGCTCTCAACTACTTTGGGTGAGAACTGTTTCTTTTTGTTTCCACAAACGTTTCTTTGCAATTTAAAAACAGAATTCATTTTTATCCCCCCCCCCCCCCCCCCAAAAAAAAAAATTTGACAATGTTTTGCCCATAATCTAAAAATCCTTTGTGAGGCCTGTAAAATGATTCATACAAAAAAATGAAATTTTTATTTTCTTAAAAGTTCTATAATTCCCCTGATTAATCGTGTTATTCTTCTAGGCACAGTCATTTTGATTTATTTCGAAAGTGATTTGGACATATTTTTTTTCTGGCTGCAGAGAATTCATAATTTCTGCTCTGTGTCTGGAATAGCTCCACTTACTCAGCCCTCCAAACCAAATGAATGTCTTCCAGAATGACCCGAGGAATTAATGAGGTTTTGCTGTTGCTTCTCCCTATGCAGGGTCATGTAAATCACCACTTGGCCCAGAGTTCTGTTGCATTTTTCTTCTTCTTTTTTTTTTTTTTTCGTCTCTGTGTTAAACGATAACAAAACTTTTTACATCCCATTGAAAGTGAAACGTCACCGACACTCTTGGCCCGTCCGCTGTGAAATATATCACTCCTCTTCTATCTTTCTAATGAAGCCGCTGGGTTTAATGGAGTCGGTAATTACTGATAAATGGGGTATCGGTGATGTCAGTGCACTGCTGGCTTCCGCAATTCCATTGTGCTGATGTGTGCTACTTTAATCCTCATTTGCCATATCCTAAATTATTACTAAAGCACATTTTCTTGCATACATGAAAAAAGGACTTAAGGGATTGCTGCTAGCAGAATATTGTTAAAGAACAAGCGACACCCATGCTGACCTAGAAATAAAAAACACATATATAAGTAGATAAATACTACTTCTACTTACATAACAGATGAATTGTGCTATCCATGTAATGATTCCTGTGAATTTTATAAAGGAAAAGCAGAAAATCCTATTCTAGGCAGTAGCCATCTTGCCAAGCTAATGCTGACATCATATCCTCCCTGACTCTTGTTTCCCCCCCTCCCTTCTCTTGCTCATTGTGTATTCATTAGCTGCCCTCCTCCCAGAGTCTTTTTTTTTTTATTTACACATCCAGTCACTGAGTCACCTCAGCCTTGCTTGTAAACACAAGTGATCAGCTAGGCAGGGAAATAAATGGAAGAGGAGGAATATATTATAGATAAAAAGAACTCCCAGCATTCAAAAGAACTCCCAGCATTCAAAAGAACTCCCAGCATTCAACTTTTTGGCACTCTTTGGCACTAGGGCCAGTGCTCCTATAGTATGTAATAACTTCAAACCATAACAGCAGAAAAAAAATTGAATGCAGGATTAGCATCTTTATCACTTAATACACTCAGACCAGTTGCTGTTGAAATTTGATTTTTATGGTGACAATACCGCTTTAAAGGAACACTATCAATAACCAAGTGTTCTACAATGACAATGCACAAATAATGCCTAACTAGCTGTGTTAACATTTTCCTACTTTTCTTGTTAAATATCAGAGGCAAAAGCTTTAATTCATTGTGTGTAGATTTTAGCTGTATATTGGGACGATTAATTTGCAAAGGCGAATCTCTATCAACATTACACTGTTCTTTGCATGTGAGACTGCGGAGTTCCATGAAAAGCCTTGGGTGTCAGGTTTCACACACAATTACAAACAAGATACATTTCTCCGTCCTCTGCTCTCCGTGCAGACAGCTCATTCAGAGGGACACAGGCAGCTGCAGTGAGACTTATCTCACACACAGGGTTAACACATGTAGTGTGAGTGAATCCCCCTTCCCATCATGGTTCACTGATCCATCAGATTTGGCATCAGTGAAGTGTGAAGGAATTTGATAACAGTAACCAAAGAGATTAGCAGTCAAATGTATACAGCACTAGTTAGAGGCACTTCCTGGTGGTGCCCAACCCTAACCCCCCCCCTCCCCCGGTGGTGCCCAAACCTAACCCCGCCCGTTGGTGCCTAACCCTAAATCCGCTCCTGAAGCATTTCCCCCTCTGCCTCAACGCTGCGGTATGTGGCAAAGAATCTCCACACCTGCTATGTAATGCCGAAATTTGGTTTCCCATGAGCCCCCGGCTCCTGCGATTGTATCTGGCGCCTCTGGGTGCTGAAATTGCACTCTCTTTCCACTTATTGGGTGCCTGCGGGTGACAAAATTTACCTTCTTTGTTGCATATCGGAGCCATTCCGAAACCCGATAAGGTAAAAGGTAGAAGGTAAATTTGGTGCACGATTGTGGCTGCCACCGTGCGCCCAACTTTCTCTGGCATGCCCCAAAATGTGGCTTTTATTATAGATGCCTATGGTGGCGCCTTTTTTTTCCTAAAGGGCTCCTGCACCCTTTTTTTTTCATGCTTCGCATTTTCTTTCCTACAGTCCTGTACTTTTCTTTTAAAATGATTTTGTTAGACCGTGTAACAGGCAGTGACAAAAAGACTTCCTGTGGAATCAGACAATGTCGTTTCAACAATCAAAAATTCCACTGGAAGTTTGAGGCCCGTAAAAAAAGGGATTTGCACGGCACGGTTGACGTGTTACATTTTCCCTCTTGCATAATAATTTGTGGCCTGAACAACAAAGTTTCTTCATGACTGTCCTAAGGGGGCGATTTATAAAGAGTGGTGATATAATTTTGTTCCCTGTTTTCAATTTTAACACTTTCAAAATTCTCTGCAACAGTCAGAGTTATAATTATTATTAGTAGTATTACAACACATTTATTTGTTGCCAGGACAGAGGTGTTACAATAGCCCTTGCGACAGATGGAGCAGTAGCAGCAGCAGAGCATTATATGGTACCAGTTTCTGTTGGCGGAACAGGTCCTCTTCAGTCCACTTTGGTGTACAAGCACTGTACAGTCAATCACCATGTGTCTTCCGTCCATGCATATCATGTGAAAGGAACAGAAGCTCCATGGTGATTCGCTGTATGGCGCTTGTACACCAAAGAGTGCATAGAATAGAACAAGTCTCTGGGGTTTTTTTTGTAAATGTTTAACCCTTTAGCAGCCAATTTATTTAGAATCTTACAAGTGTTCCAGGGCAATTTATTTTATTATACTTTTTTAATGTCTTTTTTGTTACATATCCTAGCTAATAATTAGTACTGCTGCAATGTGTATTTATAGTCACTTGTCACTAGGGGGCAGTGTGAGACAACAGAGGACTTTTGCTTTCAGTTTCTATATTTTCTGCTAGCAGAGAGGCATCAAAGCATTCCAAGAATTTTCAGCAGAACAAGTTCTGCGGACTGAGCTCAAAAGCAGTGCACTGATCTCAAACGAGATAATTCCTTTGAAGCTACTAATGGGTTAAAGGTGTATAGTTTCATAGGACACTTTTCTCTAAACCGATAAATATATTTTGGCAATGTTTGAATCGAAAACACAGTACATTTGCTGAAGTGGTGAATAAAATGATTTGAAGCCTCCGTCCCAAAGATGGTTGATCTGTGCGCTTCTTAACCTGCCTGGCGTTCTGATAATGCGCAGCCGCACGGCTGCGCATTGGTTTTTTACACTTATTTTCTTTTTAATCAGGTAGCTAGCCTAGCGCTAGCTACATGATACCCCCCTCCCAGCGGAATCCCACCCACCCTTCCGATCGCCGCCGGCTATTATGGCCTTCAGGAGATCCCGTTCTGAACGGGATCTCCGTCAGGGCTTCCCCCATCGCCATAGCGACAGCCGGAATGATGTCATCGACGTCAACGACGTCGTGACGTCATAGGGAGTCCCGATCCACCCCTCAGTGCTGCCTGGCACTGATTGGCCAGGCAGCGCACGGGGTCTGGGGGGGGGGCCTCGTTACACGGCGGATAGCGGCGCATCGGCGGTGAGCGGCGGCGATTGTCTGTTTTAAAAAAAAATTATTAAAATCCGTCCACCAGGGCCTGAGCGGCATCCTCCGGCGTCTCTGGACGAGCTCAGCTCGTCCAGAATGCTCAGGTGATTAAACAGTGCCTTTTGGGTGTAATTGTATGCAACCAAATGGCAACAGGTTTAGCCAGATCAGACGCTGTACCTCCACTGGCTGCATGCTTGTTGCAGGTGTGTGATTCTAACACAACTGAAGCCAAATGCTCAGTATGACAGCCCGGCAAATGGCATTATTTATAAGGGAATAAGGATAGCAGCTCCATATACCTATCACTTCAGGTTCCCTTTAATCCCTCCAGATATACATTCCAGTGTTCCAGGCTCACCAAAGATCACCCATACAGACTGACATACAGGAATAAACTGTGGGATGCAAATAGTTACAAGTTGATTTAGGATTATGCAAATTCTGTATGCAAATGTATGCACCTTGAAAATGGATTGAATTTCACCCTTAGGGTCTACCTAAAGTTTCTATGCAAAGCATAGTCACTCGGTTTACGTTTCACTACTTGACTTGCACAATCAAGTTTGCATCATTAGTGGGGCACTTTACGGTATGCAGTGCAGTGTCCAATCTTTGCTCCTCGTATACTTCTTTTGTTGGGCAAACGATTTGTCTTTCCCGCCAGGCTTTGCTAACAGTTAGGTGCACAGCAGCAAGGCAGGTTGTGTACCACCATAGACTGCTATAGCAGCACCTGATGTATAACTTGGGTGCTGGACATTGCCGAAGCTGAAGGTAATGTGCAGGAACTTCAAAGGAAGATTAGTGTTAGGTGTAGGGTAAGGGGATGATTAATGTTAGGAGTAGATCAGGGGAGGGTTAGTGTTAGAAGTAAGTAGGTAGGGGGAGGGTTAGGCTCAGGCCCCGTTTACACTTAATCAGTTGCTCTCAGTTATAACTGAAAGGACAACTGATTTTCAAAGTAATGCCCATGTTTTCCTATGGCACAGTTTACACTATACATGTTTTAACTGAAAGATATTTCCTAATGCACTGAGAAGAAAAAAAAAACTGATTAAATGTAAACAGGGCCTTAGGGTGAGGGGAGGGTAAGTGGATGGGGGCATAGGATGGGGGAGGGTTTGTGTTAGCAGTACGTGGGGGAAGGTTAGTGTTAGGAGTAACTGGGGGGAAGGTTAGTGTTAGGAGTAACTGGGGGGAAGGTTAGTGTTAGGAGTAACTGGGGGAAGGTTAGTGTTAGGAGTAACTGGGGAGAAGGTTAGTGTTGGGAGTAACTGGGGGTAAGGTTAGTGTTGGGAGTAACTGGGGGGAAGGTTAGTGTTAGGAGTAACTGGGGAAGGTTAGTGTTGGGAGTAACTGGGGGGAAGGTTAGTGTTGGGAGTAACTGGGGGTAAGGTTAGTGTTGGGAGTAACTGGGGGGAAGGTTAGTGTTAGGAGTAACTGGGGGAAGGTTAGTGTTAGGAGTAACTGGGGAAAGGTTAGTGTTAGGAGTAACTGGGGGGAAGGTTAGTGTTAGGAGTAAGTCGAGGAAGGTTCGTTTTAGGAGTAGGGTAGGGGGAGTGTTAGCATTAGCATTAGGGAGAAGTTATTGTTAGGAGGAGTTGGGGAGAAGGTTAGTGTTAGGAGTAGAGTAGGGGGAAGGTTAGTGTTAGGAGTTGGTGGGGGAGGTAAGTGTTAGGATTAGGGTTTGGGGAAGGTTAGTGTTAGGAGTTGGTGGGGGGTGGATAGTGTTAGCAGTAGGTGGGGGCAGAGCCGGGACAAGGTCCTCCAGCACCCAAGGCTGAGACTCCAAAGTGCACCCCTCCATCCCTCCCACCCCAGTCGTCACACACTGATTACTATTAGACTAAGAGGTGACCCCGGGCCCACAAAGCCCACCAACACCCTAATCTCTAGTTATCTGGCTTGCAATCACTGCCATGTATCCTTCTCTTATTTCACTCACTGCTCACTTCTTCAAACACAATAGGGGAATGATAGCTGAGTGAGTTGTGCGCCCCCTCCTACACTGCGCTCTGAGGCTGGGGCCTCTCTCGCCTCTGCCTCACCTCGGCCCGGCCCTGGGTGGGGGAAAGGTTAGTGTTACAAGTAGGTAGGGGGTGGGATAGTGTTAGGAGTAGGTGGGGGGAAGGTTAGTGTTAGGAGTAGGTGGGTGGAAGGTTAGTGTTAGGTGTAGGTAGGGGGAAGGTTTGTGTGAGAGGTAGATTAGGTAAAGCGTTAGAATCTCTGCAAAATTGCCGATATTCTACTAATGGCTTCACAAGGCACCCAAATCTCCAGATGTCCTTTTTAAATGTATGCCCTCAATTGAGTAGCAGAAGTTTTTGTAAACCTCTGTGATTGGATGGCAGATTCTTGTCCATGTTTGTTCTTCTTGACTACCTGAGATGCACTCATAGCATCTGTGCTACAAGCCCTGAATGCCGGAATTTTCTCCAGATGTAATTAATGCCACGGCTACAAAATTTCACGCATTGTTATCGACTCCAAAGTATAAAAGTTAGAGAAATCCATAACTGAATTCCGCTCTTCCCATCGTCTGAGGAATGTTCTGTGCAGAGGAGGATGCTGGTTTGTAATGGTTTGCAGCTGTGAAGATGGATTTAGTGGTTTTTATGGTTTAATAACTTTTTATAATGTTTCATTATCTCAGCGGTATCCAAAGACAACACACCCTGATGACTCTATTAGTCAAATTTCCCCATTTGTATTCACCATTATGTGCTCAACAAAACAAAAACTATCAGGGTCAGCTGCCTAAAGTAAACCTGTGTCAAACATGCGCTTCATTAAACGAAACCTGAAGTGAGAGCGTTATGGAGGCTGCCATATTTATTTCCTTTTAAAGGTGACATGATGAGATAGACATGTGTATGTACAGTGCCTAGCACACAAATAACTATGCTGTGTTCCTTTTTTTCTTTCTCTGCCTGAAAGATTTAAATATCAGGTATGTAAGTGGCTGACTCAGTCCTGACTCAGACAGGAAGTGACTACA
Source organism: Hyperolius riggenbachi (assembly GCF_040937935.1). Classification (NCBI taxonomy): domain Eukaryota; kingdom Metazoa; phylum Chordata; class Amphibia; order Anura; family Hyperoliidae; genus Hyperolius; species Hyperolius riggenbachi. The sequence continues at coordinate 467,654,079 of NC_090649.1, read as the reverse complement.
GTGTGACCCTCACTGATAAGAAATTCCAACTATAAAACACTTTCCTAGCACAAAGTGGCTTCTGAGAGCAGGAAAGAGATAAAAAGTGGAATTTCTTATCAGTGAGGGTCACACTGTAGTCACTTCCTGTCTGAGTCAGGACTGAGTCAGCCACTTGCATACCTGATATTTAACTCTTTCAGGCAGAGAAATAAAAAAAGGAACACAATTATTTATGTGCTAGGCACTGTACATACACATGTCTATCTCATTATGTCACATGTCTCTTCGGGTATCCTTTAAAGGGAACCTAAACTGAGAGGGATGTGGATGTTTCCTTTTACACAATACCAGTTGCCTGGCAGTCCTGCTGATCTCTTTGGCTGCAGTAGTGGCTGAATCACATACCTGAAACAAGCATGCAGTTAATCCAGTCTGACTTCAGTCAGAGCACCTGATCTGCATGCTCGTTCAGGGGCTGTGGCTAAAAGTATTAGAGACACAGGATCAGCAGGACAGCCAGGCAACTGGTATTATTTTAAAAGGAGAAATCCATATCCCTCTCAGTTTAGGTTCCCTTTAAGCAATACCAGTTGCCTGGCTATCCTACTGATCCTCTGCCTCTAATACTTTTAGCCATAGACCCTGAACAAGCATGCAGCGCATCAGGTGTTTCTGACATTGTCAGATCTGACAGGATTAGCTGCATGCTTGTTTCTGGTGTTATTCAGACACTACTAAAGCCAAATAGACCAGCAGGGCTGCCAGGCAACTGATATTGTTTAAAAGTAAACACATATGGCAACCTCCATATCCCTCTCATTTCAGGTTCCCTTTAAGTTGAACATCATGTGATTATAGAATAAGTGATAATTAGTTTCACACAGGGGCCCACATGCCATTCACTTTTTCTCCTGAGTTTTCTCCTCGGTGATATTTTCCCAACTTGTCAATAAAATGCCTTTCAAGCCCCCAACAAGCAAACAAATACACAACATTTTGATGATACTTTTTTTCACCTACTTTTTGGTACTTTTTCAACTGAATGGAAGTGGCTGCCGGGAGGCATTTAGGTAGCGAAGGAGGGGCGCGGAGGAGAACGGGAGGGGGACGGAGGAGAACGGGAGGGGGGCGGAGGAGAACGGGAGGGGGCGGAGGAGAACGGGAGGGGGACGGAGGAGAACGTGAGGGGGACGGAGGAGAACGGGAGGGGGGCGGAGGAGAACGGGAGGGGGACGGAGGAGAACGCGAGGGGGACGGAGGAGAACGGGAGGGGGATGGAGGAGAACGGGAGGGGGACAGAGGAGAACGCGAGGGGGACGGAGGAGAACGGGAGGGGAACGGAGGAGAACGCGAGGAGGACGGAAGAGAATGGGAGGGGGACGGAGGAGAACGGGAGGGGGCGGAGGAGAACGGGAGGGGGACGGAGGAGAACAGGAGGGGGGCGGAGGAGAACGGGAGGGGGACGGAGGAGAACGGGAGGGGGGCGGAGGAGAACGGGAGGGGGGCGGAGGAGAACGGGAGGGGGACGGAGGAGAACGGGAGGGGGGCGGAGGAGAACGGGAGGGGGACAGAGGAGAACGGGAGGGGGGCGGAAGAGAACGGGAGGGGGAAGGAGGAGAACGGGAGGGGGGCGGAGGAGAACGGGAGGGGGGCGGAGGAGAACGGGAGGGGGACGGAGGAGAACGGGAGGGGGGCGGAGGAGAACGGGAGGGGGGCGGAGGAGAACGGGAGGGGGATGGAGGAGAACGGGAGGGGGGCGGAGGAGAACGGGAGGGCGGCGGAGGAGAACGGGAGGGGGACGGAGGAGAACGGTAGGGGGGCGGAGGAGAACAGGAGGGAGGCGGAGGAGAACGGGAGGGGGGGTAAGCAGTGGGCATCAGGACAGCTTGCCATATACACTTGTTCCCCCCATTTTTCCTACTCACTTCAGCTCTGGAAGACAACAGCATGTATGTTTTCACAGGTTTTACTTTCAAAACTGGTTCCGAAAAAGGAAATGCCATTATAAAGCACTAAAGCGTAACATTTATTAGGTTATTATTAAATCTGGGGCAACGGCGATAAATAAAATGATTCAGCAATTGCACAGTGAGACCAATGAAATATCGTGTGGCCCAGAAGTACATGGTACTCAATACATAGGAGGTTGTAGATATTGTTGGTTGGGTAATGGTGGCCGCTAATCAGGGCCGGGCCGAGGCAGAGGCTGGAGAGGCTCCAGCCTCAGGGCGCAGTGTAGGAGGGGGCGCACAATTCATTGAGCTGTCATTCCCAATTGTGTTTGAAGCAGAAAGAAATAAGAAAAGGGGATACATGACAGTGACTGCAAGCCAGATAACTAGAGATTAAGGTGTTGGGGAGGTTGGGGGCCCTGGGGCACCTATTAGTCTAATAGCAATCAGTGTGTGACGGCTGGGGTGGGAGGGATGGAGGGGCGCACTTTGGAGTCTCGGCCTTGGGTGCTGAAGGACCTTGTCCCGGCTCTGCCGCTAATGATCCAATCTTTTTTCATCCAGTCTTACCATTTCTGTGTAATATAAGGGACTGCCTAAATCATCCATTCAATGGGCCTGATTCACAAAGCGGTGCTAACAGTTAGCACGCTGGTGAAAACCCCTTTATCATGCCTAAACTCAGTTTAGGCATGATAAGTTTAGGTGTGATAAGTTTAGGTGTGATAAGTTTAGGTGTGATAAGTTTAGGCGTGATAAGTTTAAGCACCAACTGGGTTAGCACCGCAGTGCACAGCTGATCAAAAGTTTTGCGCTAGCAAAGTCTGGTGCACTTCGCATAGAGTTTAATGGCGCTGCTTTGCGTGCGGGACTTTGCGTGCGATCTAAACCAGTGCTGGTCGTAATGGAGAAAGCTACGCTTACGGATCATTACGCGTAATTTTACGCATTACGAAATTACGCTTACGGCATAGACATTCAATTTCGGTACATGTCTAAAATTACACATAGCACTTACGCAATTACGCGTAAGTATACCGTAATTCAGGGTATTACGTTATAGGCTTACGCGTAAAATCCTACTAGCAATTAATGCGTAAGGTCATGCTGCCAAGCGGAAAAGTTGACGCATGGATCAATGTTAGGTAGCCGCCGACTTTAAGGGTTAATAGCAAAGCCCCCTTAAGTGCTAAGAGCCTCAAATTTGGAGAATATATTAAGGAGTTCAGAAGGAATAAGAGGGAAAAATTTTTTTTCAAAAAGACCTTATAGTTTTTGAGAAAATCGATGTTAAAGTTTCAAAGGAAAAATATATACATTTAAAAACCCGCCGACTTTAATGGTTAATAGCAAAGCCTGCTTAAAATTTAGGAACACCAAATTCACAGGGTATATTAAGGGGATCAGTGGGAATAAGAGGAAATTTTTTTTTTCAAAAAGACCTTATAGTTTTTGAGAAAATCGATTTTTAAGTTTCAAGGGCGAAAATGTCTTTTAAATGCGGAAAATGTCAGTTTTTTTTGCACAGGTAACAATAGTGTTTTATTTTCATAGATTCCCCCAAGTGGGAAGAGTTTTACTTACTTCGTTCTGAGTGTGGGAAATATAAAAAAAAAACGACGTGGGGTCCCCCCTCCCAGACCTCTTTAACCCCTTGTCCCCCATGCAGACTGGGATAGCCAGAATGCGGAGCACCGGCCGCGTGGGGCTCCGCACCCTGACTATACCAGCCCGCATGGTCCATGGATTGGGGGGTCTCGGAAGGGGAGGGGCAGCCAAGCTTTCCCCTCCCCCTCCGAGCCCTTGTCCAATCCAAGGACAAGGGGCTCTTCTCCACCTCCGATGGGCGGTGGAGGTGGAGGCCGCGATTTCCTGGGGAGGGGTTCATGGTGGCATCTGGGAGTCCCCTTTAAAAAGGGGTCCCCCAGATGCCCACCCCCCTCCCAGGAGAAATGAGTATAGAGGTACTTGTAGTACCCCTTACCCATTTCCTTTAAGAGTTAAAAGTAAATAAACACACAAACACATAGAAAAAGTATTTTAATTGAACAAAAAACATAACCACGAAAAAAGTCCTTTAATATTCTTAATTAACCATTAATACTTACCTGTCCCTTTAAAAGCCAGTTCCCACGCAATATCCTCGGAAATATACTAATCAGTTACAATGTAACAAAGTTATTACAATGTAACAACTTTGTTACATTGTAACTACGCCGCACCCGACGTCAATCACCGCCGCCGCCGCCGCCGCGTCTGTGCTGCAGGACCCGACAGAGCTCTGAGCTATAGCTCAGAGCTCTCTAAGCATCTTTGTATTTGGGCTCCAAGGAGCCCCATTGGTCCTTAGCAGACCAATGGGGTTCCTTCTGATTTGAAGGAACCCCATTGGTCTGCTAAGGACCAATGGGGCTCCTTGGAGCCCAAATACAAAGATGCTTTCGAGAGCTCTGAGCTAATATAGCTCAGAGCTCTGTCAGGTGAAGGGACGCTAAGTCCCCGCCGGCTCCGCTGCCCTCTCCGCCTCTCCCACATGTCACCTATATACATGCTGGCACCCATGGGTGCCAGCATGTATATGAGTGACAGGTGTGGGCGGAGTGGACGGCGGGAGGCGGCGGGGACTAGCGTGTATGCGGCGGCCGGCGGGTGAGCGGCGAGTGACATCGGGTGCGGTGGTGTACAAAGTAACAAAGTTGTTACATTGTAATAACTTTGTTACATTGTAACTGATTAGTATATTTCCGAGGATATTGCGTGGGAACTGGCTTTTAAAGGGACAGGTAAGTATTAATGGTTAATTAAGAATATTAAAGGACTTTTTTCGTGGTTATGTTTTTTGTTCAATTAAAATACTTTTTCTATGTGTTTGTGTGTTTATTTACTTTTAACTCTTAAAGGAAATGGGTAAGGGGTACTACAAGTACCTCTATACTCATTTCTCCTGGGAGGGGGGTGGGCATCTGGGGGACCCCTTTTTAAAGGGGACTCCCAGATGCCACCATGAACCCCTCCCCAGGAAATCGCGGCCTCCACCTCCACCGCCCATCGGAGGTGGAGAAGAGCCCCTTGTCCTTGGATTGGACAAGGGCTCGGAGGGGGAGGGGAAAGCTTGGCTGCCCCTCCCCTTCCGAGACCCCCCAATCCATGGACCATGCGGGCTGGTATAGTCAGGGTGCGGAGCCCCACGCGGCCGGTGCTCCGCATTCTGGCTATCCCAGTCTGCATGGGGGACAAGGGGTTAAAGAGGTCTGGGAGGGGGGACCCCACGTCGTTTTTTTTTTATATTTCCCACACTCAGAACGAAGTAAGTAAAACTCTTCCCACTTGGGGGAATCTATGAAAATAAAACACTATTGTTACCTGTGCAAAAAAAACTGACATTTTCCGCATTTAAAAGACATTTTCGCCCTTGAAACTTAAAAATCGATTTTCTCAAAAACTATAAGGTCTTTTTAAAAAAAAATGTTTTCCTCTTATTCCCACTGATCCCCTTAATATACCCTGTGAATTTGGTGTTCCTAAATTTTAAGCAGGCTTTGCTATTAACCGTTAAATTCGGCGGGTTTTTAAATGTATATATTTTTCCTTTGAAACTTTAACATCGATTTTCTCAAAAACTATAAGGTCTTTTTGAAAAAAAAATTTTTCCTCTTATTCCCACTGATCCCCTTAATATACCCTGTGAATTTGGTGTTCCTAAATTTTAAGCAGGCTTTGCTATTAACCGTTAAAGTCGGCGGGTTTTTAAATGTATATATTTTTCCTTTGAAACTTTAACATCGATTTTCTCAAAAACTATAAGGTCTTTTTGCAAAAAATTTTTTTCCTCTTATTCCTTCTGATCTCCTTAATATATTCTCCAAATTTGAGGCTCTTAGCACTTAAGGGGGCTTTGCTATTAACCCTTAAAGTCGGCGGCTTTTTTATATTATACGGGAGCGTAATATTACGCGATTACGGCAGACTGTGTAATTTCAATGGGAGTTTACTGTCTTACGCGTAATTTGTTACGCGTAAAACGTAACCCTACGGTCTACGCGTAATTAATTACGTGTAATACCGTAACCTTACACGTAACGCTTACGGTGCATTTGTAGTGAATTACGATGCGTAATTACGCTAATGCGTAATTTCGGCCCAGCACTGATCTAAACTTATCATGCCTAAACTTATCACACCTAAACTTATCACGCCTAAACTTATCACGCCTAAACTGACTTTTCACCAGCGTGGTGCAATGGTTATCACGCCTAAAATCTCTAACTGTGTTAGCACCACTTTTTGAATCGAGCCCAATATATTTATTCAGTTTACCCTTCTACTTCATAGATTTGGTAAAATTAAATGAAAAAGATTGGACCATTAGTGGTCACCTTTAGACACATTAGGGTGCTCAATGACCAGCCCAGGGGTTTCCCTAATTCAACATTATGCATAATTTGCCACTGGTGATAGGATTCCCCTACAAAAGTCTCACATACAGATAGTAGCAGGTGTGCCAAGTCCAGTGAGACACGCCCACATACACCCAACAAATCAACATGTGTCTCCCAACTAGGGCTTCGTCAGACTTTCATGATATACAGTGGAGGAAATAATTATTTGACCCCTCACTGATTTTGTAAGTTTGTCCAATGACAAAGAAATGAAAAGTCTCAGAACAGTAACATTTCAATGGTAGGTTTATTTTAACAGTGGCAGATAGCACATCAAAAAGAAAATCGAAAAAATAACCTTAAATAAAAGATAGCAACTGATTTGCATTTCATTGAGTGAAATAAGTTTTTGAACCCCTACCAACCATTAAGAGTTCTGGCTCCCACAGAGTTAGACACTTCTACTCAATTAGTCACCCTCATTAAGGACACCTGTCTTAACTAGTCACCTGTATAAAAGACACCTGTCCACAGAATCAATCAATCAAGCAGACTCCAAACTCTCCAACATGGGAAAGACCAAAGAGCTGTCCAAGGATGTCAGAGACAAAATTGTAGACCTGCACAAGGCTGGAATGGGCTACAAAACCATTAGCAAGAAGCTGGGAGAGAAGGTGACAACTGTTGGTGCGATTGTTTGAAAATGGAAGGAGCACAAAATGACCATCAATCGACCTCGCTCTGGGGCTCCACGCAAGATCTCACCTCGTGGGGTGTCAATGGTTCTGAGAAAGGTGAAAAAGCATCCTAGAACTACACGGGAGGAGTTAGTGAATGACCTCAAATTAGCAGGGACCACAGTCACCAAGAAAACCATTGGAAACACATTACACCGCAATGGATTAAAATCCTGCAGGGCTCGCAAGGTCCCCCTGCTCAAGATGGCACATGTGCAGGCCCGTCTGAAGTTTGCCAATGAACACCTGAATGATTCTGTGAGTGACTGGGAGAAGGTGCTGCGGTCTGATGAGACCAAAATAGAGCTCTTTGGCATTAACTCAACTCGCTGTGTTTGGAGGAAGAAAAATGCTGCCTATGACCCCCAAAACACCGTCCCCACCGTCAAGCATGGGGGTGGAAACATTTTGCTTTGTGGGTGTTTTTCTGCTAAGGGCACAGGACAACTTAATCGCATTAACGGGAAAATGGACGGAGCCATGTATCGTGAAATCCTGAACGACAACCTCCTTCCCTCTGCCAGGAAACTGAAAATGGGTCGTGGATGGGTTTTCCAGCACGACAATGACCCAAAACATACAGCAAAGGCAACAAAGGAGTGGCTCAAGAAGAAGCACATTAAGGTCATGGAGTGGCCTAGTCAGTCTCCGGACCTTAATCCAATAGAGAACCTATGGAGGGAGCTCAAGCTCAGAGTTGCACAGAGAGCCTCGAAACCTTAGGGATTTAGAGATGATCTGCAAAGAGGAGTGGACCAACATTCCTCCTAAAATGTGTGCAAACTTGGTCATCAATTACAAGAAACGTTTGACCTCTGTGCAAACAAGGGTTTTTCCACTAAGTATTAAGTCTTTTATTGTTTGAGGGTTCAAAAACTTATTTCACTCAATGAAATGCAAATCAGTTGCTATCTTTTATTTAAGGTTATTTTTTCAATTGTCCTTTTGATGTGCTATCTGCCACTGTTAAAATAAACCTACCATTGAAATGATACTGTTCTGAGACTTTTCATTTCTTTGTCAATGGACAAACTTACAAAATCAGTGAGGGGTCAAATAATTATTTCCTCCACTGTATACAGTGCAATAGAGTGGCAAACACATACATACATAAAGGCCCCCCACCCAAAAAGAAATATATATAGTATATGAGCAAAAGTTTACTGACTGTCCAGACTATAGTGCACTTCTAAAGATGGGTAGATAGGCACAATGCACAGCTGACTACACTGTCTTGTAAGGCTATCTGGATGGTACGACTGGCTGGATAGAATTAAAGAGAATCTGTACTCTAAAATTCTTACAATAAAAAGCATACCATTCTATTCATTAAGTTCTCCTGGGCCCCTCTGTGCTGTTTCTGCCACTCCCTGCTGCAATCCTGGCTTGTAATTGCCAGTTTTAGGCAGTGTTTACAAACAAAAGACATGGCTGTTAACCAGAGTGTGATAGGCTGAGAGGAGAGCTTGGAGAGGGTGTGTAAAGCTCCTGCCTATCACAAGCAGTGCTGCACATTCCACACATTCCAGACTGAGCCCGACAGAGCCGACAGAGGAAAGAAGATAAAATTTATTACAGAGACAGTGCAACGAGAAAAGGCTGCAGTATGCCAGAGAACATTAGAACAGGTATAGGAACTTATAGGATAGAAGAAATAAGGCTCAAAATTTTGTTACAGAGTCTCTTTAAAGATCTTGTGTTGAGGAAGCCACACAGCTTTATTTATTTATTGTATTTATAAAGCGCCAACATATTACGCAGCTTTATTTCCGATGTGCATGTAGCTGTCTGCAATTTTTACAGACCTTGTTGTACTCATTCTGCTTATTATTTATGGCACCGCCATATGCCACAGTGATGTAAATTACCTTTATTTCCAAAACACATTTTATGTCAGCAACTCCTAAACAAAGTGGCCTCGGAGGAGACATATATTCCCTTTCCTCCATTCACATAGTCATCTTTCCTTCCTGCAGACACAATATAAAAAAGCACTTTACAGTGGAACTAAAGGCAAACTTTCAAAATCCCCATGTGGTTCCATAATGTGTTCGATAAAGGATTATTTAAGCCCAAAGTAGAACAAGGCAAATCCTGACACCATTTAGGATGATACATAAATCCAAATAATGCATACAGGTGCCTTGCCATATACTGTATGCTTGCCACTGCAGTGCATCTTTCTTCCTCTTCCCTCTAGCTGCAGCTGCTGACCATGTAATACACAAGGCATGAAGATAGAACAATAGATGCCAGATATACATTTCCCTGAAGCAAATGTATCTACATTGAAGTGGGGCTTTGTATTTGTACTGGAAGTTGGTATAAGACCCCCATCTCTCCTGACAGGATATAACACGCTCTAGAGATATTTATCCTCCTTAGTGGTAACCCCGACTCAGGCTTGGGCTGGACACCAGCAGCTCAAAGCGGTAACCCTGAGCTTGACTTGGGGTAGCCACCGGGAGTTATATGCAGAGCCTGTGTGCAGAGGTCGTTTGTAACTCACCTCTCCCAGGTTTCGACACTGGCAGCCACTCCTCTTCCGGTCCCCGGTGAGATCGCCGTCTATCGTCATGATCTTACTATAGGGGGTAGAGTGCCAACCGGTGGATGGAGGGAGAATTGCAGCGCTGTATCCAGGGGAGGCGAGTAATATGCAGGGCTGCTGCAGATCTATCTAGCAGCATGATTTTTTTTTCTGCTTAAAAGCTTGAAAAGCTTTAAAAGCTTCTGCCTAAAAGCTTGTGAAAAAAATTGCACCACTAAGCCAGTATGGAGAGATACACAGCTGCTGCAAACACAGCTACACAAGGGATTTTGCAACTCCAGAAAGCTTTCAAAATTTGCATTGTTTATTTTCAGGTTCAGGCTTAGGTGTTCAGGTTTGGACTTTAAAGAGGACCTGAACTCAGAACTTCCTCTTTTCTTTAAAAGATAAGCAACAGTATAATAACCTTGAAAGAAAAACATTTATTTGTTGCAGCTGATACAAATCCTGCAATTAATCGGCTGTGTATCTACTTCCTGCTTTCACGAAAGTAGACAAAGGGTTAACAACCTGTGTTTACATATTACTTACTGTGTCTGCGGAGGACTGCCAAATGTCTGTGCTGACACAGCTGGGAGATCAAATTACACTTGTGATTACTTGAAAATGAGGGGAATTTAGACAGGCTCTTCTCTCTAAAAACACACAGAATGCATTTCTCATCTGTCATCTCAAGACAGAGGTGCCTGGCTCTTCTACTGACCACATATGCTATTGCTCCGCTGTTATTGCCTGATGAAGCGGGATCAAACATGCGAAACGCGTTGCATTGTCCCCCGGAGTATGTAAATAAACTTGTTGTATTTGACATATACATTGGCAATTTTTGTGACTGCTTGGAGGAGGTAAGTCCACCACTGCCTTCTCATGTTTTAAACTTTTTAGATTATTTTATCCTTTTGGCACCTCTGTATCCATACTATGCTATATTAAGTCCACCTCTGGTGGAGGGGTGTTAGTGTTACCCCCTTTTTTCCTCATCTACGGAGAGCGATTTCTTAATCCTGAGTGGGGTCAGGTCTAATCTCCTCACCTGTCTATACAGTGGTTGTCTTGAAAGTAACACTGCTTTGTGAGTATAGCTTATTACTCTATCATACTTCATTTCAACTACCAGTACATACTACACTATACCTGGCTCTTGGTGTCCCTACTCTGCATTTCTCATCTGTTTTCCTTGTGTCCTGTGCAAGAGTCCAGGTCCACTATGAAACAAAACTCAAAAGCTGAGTCCAGAGGAACACACAGGTGACAGTGTTTCTGGTTGAAACATTGTCAGTTTGGGCACCAAAAGCAGGAATTTGGGCACCTGTTAAATAGCGGGCACTGAGCCCATCCGAATCGTTTTTGAAAATGTATTGTTTTAAAAAGTATTATTATAAAATTTTTAAAAATTTATAATTTTTGAAATGTATATTTTGTATTTATGTTATTTGTGGTGGGGGTAGGGATGTGGGGGGGGGGGGGGGGGCAGTTAAGGTTAGGCATCAGGAAGGGGGGTTTTAAGGTTAGGTGTCAGGAAGGGGGTTTTAAGGTTATGCAACAGGATTTAGGGGTTTAGGGTTAGGCATCGGAGGAGTAGGGTTCTGTGTGAGAGTAGGGTTATTTTTAGTTGTAGTAAATATCAGTAACATTTACCAATATTTAACTATCGTCATCGGTGTTGCTTGCGAATTCTCGCCAAACTCATTTTCGCATCAAAAATCCAATTTTCGATTTTAGAAAATGTTTATGGAAAAGTGCTTGAATATTAAAACAACATTTTTACAGTGAAAATGCGGAAATACAATATTTTTACCGCAACTATTTTTCCGCAGAAAAAATATATTTTTTCGCTTGAAAATTGAATTTTACATTATTTTTGTAAAAAAATTAACCAGAAAATAATTTTTGCTCATCACCAAGCAGAATATACTGATCATTAATGTTGCCTCTTACACTAGATACAGGTGATAATATTGTACAATTAAGACTTAATGGCCAGTGGCCAGCTTGTTCCATCTGTTCCCACTACTCTACACACTACCTCCTCTGCCCCCCCCCCCTTCCTTTCTCCACTGGTTGTCTCTACAGTATGTTTGGTCTATTAACTGTTGAACTTGTCTTCAAATTATTAATCACCGTGTAACATGTGCAGTACTACGTCGGACAATGCAGTGCAAGGTTATCTCCGACTAACTTTCATTTCAGGACTAATTGACCAATTTGTTTCCCCTAAATCAAGATTCATTCCAGATGTGTTCTTCCTCTAAGTGACTGTAAAGTAACAATGGAATAATGTGCTGGCGATAAATCAGCGGCCTCTACAGCCATCAGCGGTGTACGGGCTGCTCAATAACGTTGGAAACTCACCCACAGCCAGCCAGATATCCCCATTACCATATTAGAAAAGTCATTTTTACTACGCGTTTTAAGTGGTGAACCCTACAGGGACATTCCAAACAAATAAAGGGGAAATTAAAGAGTAAAAAAATTATGGTTTAAAATTAGTTTCCTGTGCAAACGAACATAATTTTCTGACGGCCGGCCTCTGATTTATTTAGGTTCTCTCAGTCTGAAGAACATAAGCGATCTTGAAAACCTTTCCTGCTCATATTAAAAGAACTTAAATGCTATTAATCCAATCAACGAGGAGGTCTGCTGAAAGGTTAATGCAACTGCAGTCACATGCGTACACCCGTGGTAAATTTTTTAAGTTTGTAGTCATTCTGGGACTTCTGGTGCACCCAGTGCTGTTACCTTTAAAGGGAACCAGAGACGAAGCATAGCTAAAAAATGGAAAAAGATTTCATACATACCTGGGGTGTCCTCCAGTCCCATAAGCCTGGATCGCTCCCACGTCGCCATCCTCCGCTGCCTCTATCGCCGCCGGTACCGGGTCCCGTCACTTCCGCCGGACGCGACCAGTTGTACGCATGCGCAGGGGCTCCCTCTGGCTTTGTACGCATGCACCTGCGCGGTACGGAGGGAGCACATTGCGCTTGCGTCGACTGGCTGGACTGGCCGAAATTACGGGACCCGGTACCGGCAGACAGAGGCAGTGGAGGACGGCGGCGTGGGAGCAATCCAGGCTTATGGAGCTGTACGAAGCCCCAGGTATGTATAAATCCATTTCTTTTTCGTCTCTGGTTCTCTTTAACCACTTAACGACTGCCTAACACCGACAGGCGTCGGCAGGTCACAGTGGTGTTTCCATGGAAACGCCTGCTCATTCGAGCGGCCATTCCATGTCAGTTCACAGAGGGTGTCTCCGTGAACAGCCTTCGAGCCTCTGATTGCTCGCAGGCGAAATGTAAACACGCGGGGAAGAAATCCCCTGTGTTTACTTTACGTAAAGGAGATCAGTGATCCCCGTCCTCTGATTGGCCGGGGATCACCGGCATCTGAAGCCTATCAGAGGAAGTACAGGACGGATCGCGGTCCTGTACCGCCCATAGTGAGCAGGAGAGGGAGGGAAGGAAAGGGAGGGGGAAATAGCGCTGAGGAGGGGGGCTTTGAGGAGCCTCCCCCGCTCGGCCACACTGATCAGGGGCGATCAGACCCCCCCAGCAGGACATCCCACTAGTGGGGAAAAAGGGGGGGGGAAGTCTGATCACCCTGCCTAAAACCTGATCTTAACATAAAAAAATAAATAGTTACTTTAGGGACTGAACTTTTTTAATATGTATGTCAAAAGGGTATATTACTGTTATTTTTTAAATCATGGGCTTGTAAATAGTGATAGACGCAAAATTGAAAAAAATGCACCTTTATTTCCAAATAAAATATTGGCGCCATATTTTGTACTAGGGAAATATTTTAAACATTGCAATAACCGGGACAAATGGGCAAATAAAATGTGTAGGTTGTATCCATAGTAGAACGTTTTATTCTAAAATTACAATGGTCAAAAACTGAGAAATAATGTTTTTATTTCTTATTTTTCCCATTAAAATGCAGTCAGAATAAAATAATTCTTAACAAAATTACCACCCAAAGAAAGCCTTATTGCTGGTGAAAAACAAGATATAGATTGTTTCGTTGTGATAAGTAGTAATAAAGCTATAGGGGAATAAATGGAAGAAGTGCTATTGCTCTGGTTTCTTAGGGGGAAACCCCTTGGAGGTGAAGTGGTTAAAGTTGTAGGATTTCTTATTTGCTCTAAAAGATTATTTACAGCATAGAATCTACTATCACCATTTTTTTTTTGTAGCAGACCAGCATTGAAGCAGTTATGCTGTATTCCCACTAGACCGCCATATTCCGCTTATCGATAGATGGACAGTGAATGGCTTTTGTTCTATAAATAGGAGTTTTTCATACTTGTCAAGCTGTGGGATCTGTTCCAGTAAGCGTACTGCACTTCTATGCAGCCCGCGATAATCCTGGGCCAGGAAAATGCGCTCTGACATATAGCCTATGGGGGAGCACATACACCTAGGCTTCAGCCGCACCACAGCGGACTATCGGAGCGGACACTACATTGTCCACTCCCGCTGGCCGCACGTGGTAGTGAGAACAAAACCTTAAACACAGTTCTTGCTTCTTCAGTGGAAAGCTTGTTACCCCATCTGAAGAGGTGATAATGTTATCTTTTGTGCCGTGGCGCCCTTTGTATCGGAGATAATGAGTGCCACGGAAGCGCCATGGTGCTCGTCTGTAAGGAGGCGGAGCTAAGTGTCAGAAGTCAGCGCACATGGGCTCTTGGGGGGTGAGACAGACACAAAAAACACAGGTGAAGTAATTATAACTTTTTAGTAGAACAAGATACATGTCATGTTTATTTTAGAATTCATAGTCTCTTTAACAGCTGGTTCTGTGGGCAGAACTGCAAATAGGTGGGGTGCAGACAAAACTCTCTGAGGAAAGTGTATTCTGCAACTCCACAGGTCTGTTCTACAGGAAGCGGCTGGTGAAGAAGAGACAAAATGAATTTTTTGACATCATCACCTAATCAAGGAGCTTATAGAATGGTAAAAACAGGCTCTGCCCCTGAGTGCTGCCCAGGACTAAAAAAGCGTTGAAGCCTGGCGTTGGCCGTTAAATGTACAGATATCCTTTAAAAGACAATTTATCCAGTGTGTACGAGACTACGGGTAGGAAAGTGCAATTCAGCATTTCAACCAACCCTAAATTTACTTCCACCGAACCACACAAAAGTCCACGGCAGACGGCATCCTGAATATTTACAGCCGAAATACCCAACTATATCAAGGCCCTGATTGCTACTTGTAACCACATCTTTTTTATTGGGCAATTACTGAATTCAGGATCTCTTTGCGCGGAGCGCTTGGCGTGCCAGAGACTGTTAGTGTCCGATCTACAGGCAGAAATACGCCTTGCTGAAAAATAGAGGCTCGCTACAACTGACCCCTTTCATAAGCGATGACAAGAATGTTTTTCTCCTCCGACCACATTAATGCATCTCCACTCATAAACGTTGCCTTTTAAGTTGGAAATAAGTGGTTTCGTTTACCGGCGAAACCAGGCGGAGAATATACGTGCCCAAAACGTTCCTGTAAATGTTGGTAGGACATGACCATAATTGCTGCAGAATCGACAAAAATAAGGAACTTTTTATAATATTGTGCAGTGAAAGCCACAGGGCTGTTATGTCTGTTCACAGGAAAAGCTATGATTATTTATGTCCCACTTGAGACAAACTGAAATATAAAGGAAAATATAAAGACACTAGCAAATGTATGCCCATTGGGTGTTAGTACAGACAGACATGGCCATGGGTAAGTTTGAGACTAGTAATTGTATAATTGTATATGAAAGGTGAGGGGGTGATAGGAAAGAAAGCATTAGGCATTGGGCAGCACGGTGGCGTAGTGGTTAGCGCTCTCGCCTTGCACCTCTGGGTCCCTGGTTTGAATCCCAGCCAGGTCAACATCTGCAAGGAGTTTGTATGTTCTCCCCATGTCTGCATGGGTTTCTTCCAGGCACTCCGGTTTCCTCCCACATCCCAAAAACATACAGATAAGTTAATTGGCTCCCCCCCCCCCAGAAAAAATGGTCCTAGACTGATACATGCACTACATGATACGTACATATACATAGGACTATGGCAGGGACTAGATTGTGAGCCCATCTGAGGAGCAGTTAGTGACAAGACTATATATACTCTGTACAGCGCTGCGGAAGATGTCGGTGCTATATAAGTGTTAGATGAGATGCTACACTCACATAGTGCTTTTCTCTTACTAAAGGTGCTTGAAAACTGCAGCCACTAGAGCAGGCATGGGCAAACGTGGCCCTCCAGCTGTTAAGGAACTACAAATCCCACAATGCATTTGCCTTTATGAGTCATGACTGTGGCTGTCAGACTCCTGCAATGCATTGTGGGATTTGTAGTTCCTCAACAGCTGGAGGGCCAAGTTTGCCCATGCCTCCACTAGAGGCAGGACTGATTCTAGCTACAATGGGGCCCAGGGGCAAAAGTAACTTGGGGAGCCCCACTGATGCCCCCTTCCACCCAAATCACCCCCAAGGCCCCTGAGCCATCTACCAGGCCGGATCCAATCCAAACACCCCCCTCCCCCCGCCCCGAGTATCATTAGGCGTCCATCATATGTCCCCTAAAAAGCATTGTTTGAGTCCCCATTATTCACCTCCTCCTTTTTCCTATACAGAGTGTACACACACCATCATGGGTCACCATAGCTGGAGGGGAGGAGAGGCCCCTTGGGGGCCCCCACAGGCTCTGGGGCCCTGGGGCAATTGCCCCCTTTGCCTCTATGGACTAGATACACACTCAATAGCCACCCTGGAGCATTAAAATGGACCTGAACTCTTGCACAGGACAGAAGGAACACATATAGAAATGCACCCTGTATGTATTTAGAGAATTTCACCTGTCTAATTCCCACTCATCTGTGACTAATCACAACTGTAGTTTTATCTCTCAGCTGAGTCAGCTCAGGAATCTCGGGAGTCCTCAGCAGAGCAGATCATTTGTAAACACAGGATGTTAACCCTATGTATGCTTCCATGAAAGCAGGAGGTAAACACCCGGCATATTTATTGCAGGATTTGTATAAGCTGTTTTTCATTAAAGGTTATTTTGCTGTTGCTTATCTTTTAGGGCAGAGGGGAAGTTCTGAGTTCGGGTCTGCTTTAAGGAGACTTGCTAAAATAAAAAGTGCTGGCTCCAGCCAAGATGTAAACCAACATTAAAGGAGAACTGTAGTGAAAGGTATATGGAGGCTGCCATATTGATTTCCTTTTAAGCAATACCAGTTACCTGGCAGCCCTGCTGAGCTATCTGCCTGCAGAATCACACCAGGAACAAGCATGCAGCTAATCTTATCAGATCTGACAAAAATGCCAGAAACACCTGACCTGCTGCATGCTTGTTCAGGGTCTAGGGCAAAAAATATTAGACGCAGATGATCAGCAGGACAGCCAGGCAACTAGTATTGCGTAAAAGGAAATCAATATGGCAGCCTCCATATACCTCTCACTACAGTTCTACTTTAACGGTGGTTTCTTTATCGAGCACACTATTCAGGCACTGCTGCTATTGCTGATCGAAGCTGTGCCCATTCTCATATTCTTTAACCACTTCTCTACCCTTGGTTATTTCCCCTTAATTACCAGAACAATTTTCTACATTTCAGGACTCCTCCTATTCATTCGCCAATAACGTTATCACTACTTATTACACCTAATCGATCTATACCTTGTTTTTTCCCACCAATTAGGCTTTCTTTGCGTGGTACTTTTTGCTATGAATTATTATGTTTATATGCATTTCAAAGGGAATTAGGAGGAAAAAAATAAGAAATGAAGATAAAATCATTATTTCTCATTTTCAGCCATCATTGTTTGGAAATGAAAAGTGCTACAGTAGATTAAGACCACACATTGTATTTGCCCATGTGTCCCGGTCATTACATTTAAATTACCTTCCTAGTACAATGTATGGCGACAATATATTATTTAGAAGTGTTTTTTTTTTCCTGTACTTCATCAGTAATTACTACCCCATATTTGAAAAAACAACAGTAATACACCCTCATGGCATACAGATGTGCCCCTTTATTACCCCCAACCCCATATAGCCAGATGTGCCCCTTTATATCTCCCCCTCAGTATAGATAGTCAGATGTTCCCCAGTATTAGCCCCTCGAGTATAGATCGCCAGATGTTCCCCAGTATTAGCCCCTCGATTATAGATAGCCAGATGTTCCCCAGTATTAGCCCCTCAAGTATAGATAGCCAGATGTGCCTGTTTATTAGTACCCACAAGTACAGTTAGCCAGATGTGCCTCTTTATTAGCTCCCTTCTCCATCTAGCTACTAGCTACCCGGATGTGCCCCGTTTTTACCCCACTAGCATTTTGCTCTGGCGATTTTTGGCGATTAATGCTAAAAAATCGCCATTCACACTTGGCGATTTTTCGCGATTGCAATTAGCGCTTCTATAGCACTAACCACGATCACTGGGAAATGGTGCAGGATACAAATGTGCGTTTGGCGATTTGCGTTAATCACCGGCGATTAACGCAAATCGCCCAAATGAGAATGGGGCCATAGGGTATTATGGCACTAGCACTTTAAAAAGCACTAGCGCTTGAGCGTTTTGTCGAAATCGCCGGGGGTGAACGGGGCCTTAGAGGATCACATCGGTAGTGAATGGAAGGGACTCGATCCCTGCAGGAACGAGGTCAGATAATGTATTCTTTTACTGCAATGATCTATGCTGCCCGATTGCAAATATAGGGGGAGGGGTGTATTTGAGGTGATTGCCAGGGGGTGTAGGGAATCAGACCCCAGGGAGGGTATCCCTGATTAGTGTAGTTAGGAGGGGTTAATGAGCACAGAGGCGTGCTAGCATGCGCACTATGCTCATTAGAATCAACCATTAGAATCAACAGACTAATATTCACAACCCCGTCTGGAATTCCCGTTCTGAAAGGGATTTCCATTAGGGCTTCCCTCCTCATCGCCATGGCGACGGGTGGAATGACGTCCTCGACGTTGTGACGTCAAAGGGAGTCCCTATCAACCCCTCAGCGCTGCCTGGCACTGATTGGCCAGGTAGCGCATGGGGTCTCGGCGGCGCGGCGGGTAGCGGCGAATCGGCGCGGAGCTGTGGCGATCGGGCAGTACACGCAGCTAGCAAACTTCTGGCTGCGTATACCAAAAAAAGAAATTATGCAAATCGGCCAAGCAGGGCCTGAGAATTCCTCCTGCGCGGCATAGCCCGAGCTCAGCTTGGGCTTACCGCCAGGAAGGTTAAAGTGGTTATTTGTGCTGTGCACCTGGCATTTTGCATTCGGTTACGGAAAATGTGGCAGGTTAGGATTTTGCATTTTGAAGCAAAATTTACAAGTGGAAGTGGATCCTATTTTTGAAGAGGAGCTGTCAGCTATACTATCTCAGAAAAAAACAAAAACCCACATATATAAGTAGATAAATACTCGCTCTACTTACATAACATATGTATTGCGCTGTTGACATTTTGATTTTAGTCATTTTTCTACAGTAAAAAAAGGGAAAATCCTTAGCATTTCCCATGTTAAGTGTGGCTATTTTGAAGCCAATTCTGATGTAATTTCCTCCCTTACTCTTCTCTGCCTAATTGTGTATGCATTGCCCGCCCTCCACTATAGGAAGTGCATTGTCTCAGCATGAGAAATATTGGCCAGTTAGAGTGGAACAAAGGTGTGTGTGTGTGTGTGGGGGGGGGGGGGGGGTGGAAACAGGAGGGGAAAGAGGCTTCAGCCAATCAGGCTGCATTAGTTAAGTCTGAGGGGGAAGTAGAGAAGCAGAAAAGGACAACCCAGCATGCCCTGCAACTTCCTTTTTGTGTACCAAATTTTGTGTGTACCAAATAAGAGTAAGGTAAACTGGGGAATGATCCTTTATCAACAGGAAAAGTAATAGTCATTTTAACTTTTGGATTGCCTGTTTAACCCTCTGGGCGATACAATTAGATCGCCCAGGAGGGGGCGCAGCACTTTTTTTTAAATTTTTAATTTTTTAAATCATGTAGCGAGCCCAGGGCTCGCTACATGATAGCCGCTGCGCAGCGGCATCCCCCCACCCACTCCGATCGCCTTCGGCGATCGGAGTAAGCAGGAAAACCCGTTCAGAACGGGATTTCCTGCTGGGCTTCCCCGGTCGCCATGGCGACCGTGCGGGATGACGTCACCGACGTCATGGACGTCGTGACGTCAGAGGGAGTCCCGATCCACCCCTCAGCGCTGCCTGGCACTGATTGGCCAGGCTGCGCTAGGGGTCGGGAAGGGGGCTGCGCGGCACGGCGGGTAGCGGCGGATCGGCGGCGAGCGGCGGCGAGCGGAAGTTACACGCAGCTAGCAAAGTGCTAGCTGCGTGTAACAAAAAAAAAATTATGCAAATCGGCCCACCAGGGCCTGAGAACTCCTCCTGCGCGACATACCCCGAGCTCAGCTCGGGATTATCGCCCAGGAGGTTAACATCCTTATTACTTGTACAGCAGATAGAAATAAAGAATTGATTTTTGATTTTATGGCCGACAGTTACACTTTAACATCGTGATCCACTTCCTGCGTTTAGCGGAGTTGCCGAAAAGGGTACGTTTTCTGCACAAGTGGGAGCAGAGCCCTATTTCTCATTCTCGTTATCCCTTGGAACTTGCGAATCTCATAATTTCTAGCCAGCCTTTAGGCAAAGAGTAGAACGCAGCAAATTCTGTATGAAAAATCCTGAATTATGGAACCTACGCATGACCCTAAAAACATTTACATGATGCAATCCCTCCAGCCCCGTCTGGTGTCTTATGCAGCAAAATGAATCACATAATTCATTTTTATTTGGAAATCCTGGGGCTTTCTCGGGTGCAGTGATGTTTTCCTGCTCTTCAGTCGCTAATTGAAATTTTATCAAGGATGTTATATTACTGTCACCATTAGCAGTATTTCATAATGTACAGGAATTTCTGGAACTGACACAATGGGCTATTTTTGTAAGTGAAAGTGTACTGATGAGATGCTATTGCAATAGGATAGTTCAGGGGCTTGCGTGTTCTGAACTGCCTCTGATCCCAAAATATACCTTGTTCTTATAAGCATTTTTACATCTAAAAACAATACTCTTAACATTCGTAAAAACTTTAAAGAGTCTCTGTAACAAAATGTTGAGCCTTATTTCTTCTATCCTATAAGTTCCTATAGCTGTTCTAATGTGCTCTGTCTTACTGCAGCCTTTCCTAGTTGCACAGTGGCTGTGTTATCTCTGTAATATGATCTAATCTTCTCTCCTCTGTCGGGTCTGCCGGGCTCAGGCAC
Organism: Hyperolius riggenbachi; assembly: GCF_040937935.1. Lineage (NCBI taxonomy): Eukaryota > Metazoa > Chordata > Amphibia > Anura > Hyperoliidae > Hyperolius > Hyperolius riggenbachi. The sequence continues at coordinate 467,633,220 of NC_090649.1, read as the reverse complement.
TCAGGCTGGAATGTGCTGTGCTGCTTGTGATTGGATAAAAGCTATACACACCCTCTCCAGGCCCCTGCACATTCTGTATGCCTCACACACTGAGCTACTCTCAGCCTATCACTTGCTATGTCTTTTGTTTGTAAACACTGCATAAAACTGGCAATTACAAGCCAGGATGGCAGAAACAGCACAGAGGGGCCCAGGAGAACATAGTGAATAGAATGGTATGCTTTTTATGGTAAGAATTTTACAGTACAGATTCTCTTTAAAGTGGACCTGAACTCTTGTACAGGACAGAAGGAAAATATAGAGAGATGCACCCTGTATGTGTCTAGTGAGTTTAGCCTGTCTAATTCCTCCTCATCTGTGTCTATTCACAAGTTGTAATTTGATCCCTCAGCTGTGTCACCTCCTCAGAGCAGCTAATTTGTAAACACAGGATGTTAACAATATGTCTGCTTCCATGAAAGCAGGAAGTAGAGACACTGCAGATTTATTGCAGGATTTGTATCCGCTGTGACAAATAAATGTTTTTTCTTTAAAGGTTATTTTGATGTTGCTTATCTCTGTATGTTTCTTGCAGAGTAAAATGAGCTATAAATAACTTTTATCCTATTTTGCTGTCACTTACAGTAGTTAGTAGAAATCTGATGGAACTTAGAGGTTTTTGATTAGTCCATCTCCTCATGGGGATTCTCAGTATTTCATTTCTTCTTTAACCCCCCTGGCGGTATAAAAAATTCCGCCAGGAGGGAGCGCAGCAGTTTTTTTTTTTTTTTTTTTTCTTATATCATGTAGCGAGCCCTGGGCCGCTTCGATCGCCTTCGGCGTTCTCCGATCAGGAAATCTCGTAAAAAGAACAGGATTTCCTGGAGGGCTTCCCCCGTCGCCATGGCGACGGGGCGGGATGACGTCACCGACGTCATTGGGAGTCCCGAACGTCATTGGGAGTCCCGAACCACCCCTCAGCGCTGCCTGGCACTGATTGGCCAGGCAGCGCACGGGGTCTGGGGGGGGGGCGCGCGGCGCGACACATACCGGCGATTGAGCGCGGGGCGGTGGCGATCGGTGTGCTGACGCAGCTAGCAAAGTGCTAGCTGCGTCCAGCAAAAAAAAAATTAAACAAATCGGCCCAGCAGGACCGGAGAAAACCTCCTGCGCGGCTTTCCCCGAACGTTACCGCCAAGGATGTTAAACAAAGCACTCACTGGAAAGGATCTACGCAAATATGCAGGATGCTCCCTCCCCCAACCTGTTTGCACACAATTTTGGCAGTTGGACTGATCAATTGCCATTCACTAAGTTCTTAAAAAAAAAAAAAAATCCTGAGAATTACCGGTGAGGAAATGGGATGGTCCAACACTTTTCAGTTCTGTCAGATTCCTGCTACCTACTGGAAGTGACAGCAATTTAGGAGAAGAGTCAGTTATAGCACATTTTACTCTGGGAGAAATTCACTTTTTATTTATGTATTTGCATGCATTTTAAATTTTAACCAGCCAAGTGAGTGAGCTGCAGCGGGGAGACAGCGGCAAGATCGTCGGGAGCGGGGAAAGTGACGAGAACATGCGGCGCCGGTGTATTGAAATCTACGCCCTGCCAGCCAGATCAGTATCAAAACAGGGCGTATATTTCAATTAGCGTCGTCCTTAAAGAGGAACTGTAACGGCAAAACGTCCCCTGGGGGGTACTCACCTCGGGTGGGGGAAGCCTCAGGATCCTGATGAGGCTTCCCACGCCGTCCTCTGTCCCACGGGGGTCTCGCTGCAGCCCTCCGTACAGCCGTGACGTAATATTTACCTTCCTGGCTCCTGCGCAGGCGCTCTGGCGGCTGTCGGCTCCGAAGCAGGCGGAAATACCCGATTGCCGTCGGGTCTGCTCTACTGCGCAGGCGCAAGTCTCCGGCGCCTGCGCAGTAAAGCGGACCCGACGGAGATCGGGTATTTCCGTCTATTTCCGAGCCTAAAGCAGCCACAGCGCCCCCGCTGGAGCCAGCAATGGTAAATATTGAAATTACAGTCGGGCCTGTCGCCGGCTGTTCAGAGAGCTGCAGCGAGACCCCCGTGGGACGCAGGACGGCGTGGGAAGCCTCATTAGGATCCAGAGGCTTCCCCCACCCGAGGTGAGTACCCCCCAGGGGGTCTTTTCAAAGTTACAGAGTCTCTTTAAAAAGAAACTCTGACCAAGAATTGAACTTTATCCCAATCAGTAGCTGATACCCCCTTTTACATGAGAAATCTTTTCCTTTTCACAAACAGATCATCAGGGGGCTCTGTATGGCTGATATTGTGGGGAAACCCCTCCCACAGGAAACTGTGAGGACCATGATCCTAGCAGTTTCCTCTATGTGAACCCTGTTGCATTGTGGGAAATAACTGTTTACAGCTGTTTCCAACTGCCAAAAAAGCAAGCAGCAGCTACTTCCAGTGACATCACCTGCCAGCAGTAAAAATGTCACCGTGTGATAAATGTCAGAATGCAAATCAGGGAGAGGAAAGATTTTACAATGGCCAGACACTGACTAAATCATTTATACATAATTATTGTAAAAAATTAAGCACTTTTTTAATTACATTATTTTCACTGGAGTTCTTGGTCACGGTTTCTCTTTAAGTCCAGACGCTACATAACTAAGCAGACCAGACACCATGATTCCGTTTTTCACAACGCCCACTTCCTTTTCCTAAAGGCCAAAACCTCTTGAATGAATCGGGCAACGCAGCAACGAACACTTTTAAATTATAAGAAATAATTATCTGTTCTCCATGGCGATGGAGCCACATAAAAGGCTCTCTGCCCCAACCACTCATTTCTTCGTACAGATTATAAGTGTGGGAAAGTGTAATATTTATAGGCTTATAGATGGATTCCGCACCGCCCACGTAATGATGTCGCCTTAGAGATGGCTCACCAGTGAGCAGTCTAGACTTTAGGAGAGGGGAAGACGTAGATATTCTAGAGTTCGGTAACATTTTGTATTGCGGTATTCTTTGATAATTATCTATACTGACTTTTTTCTGTTTATGTATCTGTTTAACTTTTCTGTGTATGATAAAACAGTGCAAAGATAACACAGTGATTTTATATGACTTTTTTTTTAGCAATAAAATATAAGGCGGTTGTAACATGTTTACTACAGTATGTGTACCTTTGCCTTCGTGTCTTTGCAAATCTGAATTTTTATTTTGTGACATTCCGTAAACATTCATAAATTGCCTTTATTGAAGGGACCCTATAGCATATTTGTGTTATTTATTTAAAGAGACTCTGTAACAAAATCTTCATCCTTATTTCTTCTATCCTATAAGTTCCTATACCTGTTCTAATGTGCTCTGTCTTACTGCAGCCTTTCCTAGTTGCACAGTGGCTGTATTATCTCTGATCTAATCTTCTCTCCTCTGTCGGCTCTGTCGGGCTCAGGCAGTCAAGCTGGAATGTGCTGTACTGCTTGTGATTGGATAGAAGCTATACACACCCTCTCCAAGCCCCCTGCACACTCTGTATGACTCACACACTGAGCTCCTTTCAGCATATCACTTGCTATGTCTTTAGTTTGTAAACACTGCATAAAACTGGCAATTACAAGCCAGGATTGCAGCAGGGAGAGGCAGAAACAGCACAGGGGCGCCCAGGAGAACATAATGAATAGCATGGTATGCTTTTCATTGTAAGAATTTTACAGTACAGATTCTCTTTAAAGGGAATCTGAAGTTAAAATAAACTTGTGAGATTATGATTTGTATGTTTAGTTGCTAAGAAATAGAGCATTAGTAGCACTGATATGATTCTCATATTGTTTCCAGCACAAGAAGAGTTAAAGGATACCAGATCCGAAAGAAGGAGGAGAGAAACAGGGAGAGCAGGCAAGTTGGGAGGCTGTGCTGATGCCCACCGCTCCCCTTGTTCTGCTAGACCCCCCAGCAGCCTCTTCCAGGTCACCCGGAGTCAGGATCACTGCGCATGCACTGGCCTGGCTGTGCGCATCCTAAAGCCTAAGTGGTAATCATTACTGAACTGTTACCCATTCCCTGCTTGCACCTCTAATACTTTGGCTGCAGTGGCGTAGCTAAGGAGCTGTAGGCCCCGGTGCAAGTTTTACATGGGCCCCCCCAAGCACTCTATACATAACAATTGATATGGCGCACCAAAACCTGCCAAAGACAACCACAGAGTCAGAGTTGCAAGAAGGAGATGGGGAACAGTGTATTAAGGATTACTTCTATTCAAAGCATCTATAAAAGTGATTATTACCAGCACAAGACCAACAGAGAGCTAATACTGTGATGGAGGGTGGACCCTCCGGGGCCCCTCTGGCCCAAGGGCCCTGAAGCAGTCGCTACCTCTGCACCCCCTATTGCTACGCCCCTGTTTGGCTGTCCTTGGCAGGTTTTGGCGCACCACATCAATTGATATGTATAGAGTACTTGGGGGGGGGGGGGGCAATGTAAAACTTGCACTGGTGCCCAAAGCTCCTTAGCTCTGCTACTGCTCTTTAGGCTACACCCAGGGGGGGCGGAGCTGGAGGGGTGCAGCCCCCTACTAACTTTTCCTTCCTCTGATACAGTGGGCTACACCTCAGATCGGGAGGAGTCCACACTTGTTATGGGTGTGAAGATCACGATGGCCACACTGGTTTTGTGACTCTTGTAAGGTGGCCACACACCATACAATTTTTTAAATAACTGTTCAATTTAAGAATTGCTATACATTTTTCTGACTGATTGTAACATTTCAAAAATCTGACCAATGTACCACACACATATGTTCAATTTTTCCCCAATTATGATAAAAATGATTGGAAACTCTAACAAAATTGCTAGGGTGTGGTTATTAATAAATTGACAATCTAACACACACCATGCAATCTTTAGAAAGATTGAAGAAAAATATCTGGCATTCCGGATCGATAAAAATCAAAGAATACGGGAACTACGATCGAATTTCTCAGTCGAATGAAAAAAAAGCTTTCGATTTTTTCGGAAGATTCGATCGTTTTTATTGAATTGCCATAAAATTGGATCATTTTATTGTATCGTGTGTGGCTACCTTAAAGAGACTCTGTAACATCAAAAACATCCCCTGGGGGGTACTCACCTCGGGTGGGGGAAGCCTCCGGATCCTAATGAGGCTTCCCACGCCGTCCTCTGTCTCACGGGGGTCTCGCTGCAGCCCTCCGAACAGCCGGCGACAGACCCGACTGTCAATTCAATATTTACCTTTGCTGGCTCCAGCGGGGGCGCTGTGGCTGCATTCGGCTCGGAAATAGACGGAAATACCCGATCTCCGTCGGGTCCGCTCTACTGCGCAGGCGGCGGAGACTTGCGCCTGCACAGTAGAGCGGACCCGACGGCGATCGGGTATTTCCGCCTACTTCGGAGCCGACAGCCGTCAGAGCGCCTGCGCAGGAGCTGGGAAGGTAAATATTTACGTCGCCGCTGTTCGGAGGGCTGCAGCGAGACCCCCGTGGGACGGAGGACGGCGTGGGAAGCCTCATTAGGATCCGGAGGCTTCCCCCACCCGAGGTGAGTACCCCCCAGGGGACGTTTTGATGTTACAGATTCTCTTTAAGATGGGTCTCAAGGTCGTGGATGGCACTGTGGAGAGGCAATGGAAGAGGTGTGAACACTGTGGGTTGGCGGGGGAATAAACAGTGCTGCTCGTGAGTTTTTTCACATCAAAAAAAGGCATTTTTTATTTCAAGAATATTTTTGCGAACATACATTGTATTTTAGCAATATGGCGAAAATTCACAAAAAATCATTATTTTTACCCCAAAAAATCGTTATTGCCACATAAAAATTATTTATTTTAGCCTGAAAATGTGTGAAAAATGCAATAAATCACAAACTTATTACAAAACGATTTTCGATGGCATTTTCGCTCGATGGTCCAAATTGCGAAAATGAATGAGAAAAGAGTATTGGCATTTTCGCTCATCACTGGCCATGAATTATAGTTACTCCTTTAGCCGCACCTATTTTCCTTTCTTCATTAAAAATGTTTTTAATTTTTTTTGTTTTTTTTATTTTACTGTTCTATAATAAAGACAAAAATAAAATCACAGCGAATGATAAGGTTTCATGTTCATTCAGGAATTCGTATGGTCTTTCTGTGTGGGTTACCCCCGGCACTCCGTTTTCCTCCCACAATCCAAAAACATACAGATAAGTTAATACAGATAAGTTAATTAAGTTCCCCCTAAATTGGCCCTAGACTACGATACATACACTACACGATAAATACATAAATACATAGACATATGACTATAGTAGGGATTAGATTGTGAGCCCCTCTGAGGGACAGTTAAAGGATACCCGAAGTGACATGTGACATGATTAGATAGACTGTGTATGTACAGTGCCTAGCACACAAATAACTATGCTAAGTTCCTTTTTTTATTACTCTGCCTGAAAGAGTTAAATATCAGGTATGTAAGTGGCTGACTCAATCCTGACTCAGACAGAAAGTGACCCTCACTGATAAGAAATTCCAACTATAAAACACTTTCCTAGCAGAAAATGGCTTCTGAGAGCAGGAAATAGATAAAAAGGGCCTATAGTTCATAGATTTTAGCTCTGACATACATTAATGAGTGTGTCATTGAGCAAAAACATTAAAACAGTTAACACTTAAAAAGTAGATTTAAGCATAAAATAAAACTGTGGAATATCTTAAAAAGTCATTTTTAGGAGACGGAAGATAGATACAATAGTTAATTTCATTATTTTCACTTCGGGTGTCCTTTAAGTGACAAGACAATATCATTTGTACAGCGCTGTGGAAGATGTGGAAGATGTCGGCACTATATAAATACGAATAATAATAATAATAATTCAGGTTTGGTTGGTTGGTTGGTTAGAGATGTGTGTGGCCTTTCAAAAAAAATAAAATATTAATTCCTAAGGTATCATATTTTTACAATAAAAAGTTTTTTTTAGCACTCAGCATAATAAAGGCGTGCAATGAATATATATCTCCTCTATGCGTTCTTTTGCAGATTAGCTATAAGGTTGAACATCTTTTTTTGAATAGCTTGCATGAAGATCGACCTCCCAGTCATGGGCAAATATCCGTGGCAGAGGAGTTTGATATGCCCTTAGGGGATAGAAACAGAACAAAAATCAACATTCATTGTAACCTATAAAAATGTAACATATCTACATTTGCTAAAGTGCTCAATGCGGAAAAAAATGGAAAGGTGACAATAAATCTGAAAAAACAATGAACAACGTACTGTTTTCCGCAATACTAAAATAATGTAATATAAAGAAGAAAAAAAGGTTCTTTTTCCTTTGGCTTGACTGATGCTGTTAAGGAGAGCTTTTGATTGTGAGTCCAAATTATAAACCTCCTCTTATGTATGGTTAGAAACATAGGGAATGTTATTTCAGAAAATTAGGTTCATGAGTGATATCCATTTGTATCATTAGAAGATCATACTCCTTTTTAGCTCATATTTCCTCAGTTCATTTGGCTGTAAAATAAATGTATGTTTTTTTTTTTTTTTAAACTAGGTGAAGTGTGGTCCGGTGTTAGACGAGGAGCAGAAATGCAGACCTCAAAAACCAACAAACGTTGATTCTGATTGTACGGTTCTGATACAGTTGTGTATAATTCCGGAAGAAGAAACTTCAGGAATAAAGGTATCACCATAATCAACGTTTGTTAGTTTGATGTCTGCATTCTTTTTTAACCTTAACTCTAATCTACAAAGCTCTCCACAATATCTCCACCCTGTAAATCTCCTCACTAGGAATCCTGGGGAAGTTTAAGGGTAAAGGCCTATACCTACACCACGATTTTTCTATCAATTTTTCCAATGCCCGTCGATTTTTTTTAAGCAACGAGTGGTCGTTTTTCACAATCTCATGATGTGGGCGTAGGCACACTATCACGCGAACAACGGTTAGCGAAGTGCTCTGATATTGACCGTCATAGTGGATTGGATCTTTAGGATCCCCGACGACCCCGCACAAAGTATCATGGCCGCTTGACTTCCCGTTCGCACCCGTCGTGTGCTGTCGCAATCAGGGAGAGGAATAGCTGAATGCAGGGCTGGATTTACCATAAGGCACTGTAGGCACCTGCCTACAGGCGTTTGATGATGGAAAGGCGGCTCACTCCCCTCCCTGAGTGCCTCCCTCCCTCCTTCCCTATGCAGAGTCCAGATGAGAGCATAAATGAGAGGTTACTCACCCTGCTCTCAGCATTCCACTGGCGAGATCTCCCTTCAGTCAGGGGCACCTCTAGCCACTTAATAATGAGGTTCCTCCAGCTACCTAATACTTGGGGGCACCTCTAGCTACTAGTACTGAGGGTACATCTGGCTACGTAATACTAAGAGACACCTGTAGCTACCTATGACAGGCAAGGGAAGTAAGGGAGAAGTGACAGCTGGGACAGCAAGCACACTTGTGGTGCAGTTTGGTGGGTGTTTGTAGGTTCATGGAAGGCGGATTCTAAGGTGCCAGGACATCTGTGCCTACAGGCTCCTGTAAGGTAAATACAAGCCTGGCTGAACGCTGGTCATTAAGGGAATGTCGCTGGACCCGTCGGGGGGTGAGTATATAGCTTTAGGCATAGGTAGAGGGAGGGTTAAGGGTTAGGCATCAGTAGAGTGAGGGCTCTGTGTGAGAGTAGCGTTATGTTAGGTCATAGTAGAATATCGGTAAAGATAACCAATATTTTAAAGGATACCCGAAGTGACGTGTGACATGATGAGATAGACATGTGTTTGTACAGTGCCTAGCACACAAATAACTATGCTGTGTTCTCTTTTTTCTTTCTCTGCCTGAAAGAGTTAAATATCAGGTATGTAAGTGGCTAACTCAGTCCTGACTCAGACAGGAAGTGACTACAGTGTGACCCTAAAGTGTGAACACAGCATAGTTATTTGTGTGCTAGGCACTGTACATACCCATGTTTATCTCATAATGTCAGTTCGGGTATCCTTTAACCTCTTGAGGACTGCAGGGCTAAACCCCCCTAGTGACCAGGCAATTTTTAGTTTAAAAGGCCACTGCAGCTTTAAGGCCAATCTGCAGGGCGGCACAACATAGCACACGAGTGATTCCCCCCCCCTTTTCTCCCCACCAACAGAGCTCTCTGTTGGTGGGGTCTGATCGCTCCCCCCATGTTTATTTTTTGTTTAATAAATATTTGTGTTGCCGTATAAGAAAAAAAAACCCTCTTCCTTTAAATCCCTTCCCTCCCTCGCTCCCTCCCTCCCCACAGCCGGCCAATTACGGCGATCGGCTGTCATAGGCTTCTGCCTATGAGAGCCGATCGCTCTCTTGTCCCCCAGGGGGACAGCCGTGTCACACGGCTGTCCCCAGTGCAGCGCTGCTGCTGATCGCAGCGCTGCACAGAGTAAATAGACGGCGATCACGCCGTCTAACAGTCTCCCGAGACTGAAGGCGGGGCAGAGCTCCGCCCCCCAAGCAGGAGATGCGCGCGCAGCCTGCGCGCGATCTCCTGCAAAACAGAGCCCCAGGACTTTACGCCAATTGGCGTTAGGCGGTCCTGGGGCTGCCGCCACGGCCACGCCTACTGGCGTGACGCGGTCGGCAAGAGGTTAATACAGGAATTCAGTAGTAGAATATAGGTCATTTTACCAATATTCTAGCTGCAGCAATCCCCTGCGCCCTTCCTTCCAGGCACCTTTATTACATGGAAACTTCAGCAATGGCTCTTCTACCATTGAGTGGCTTCAAAAAAACTTGGAAACATTTCTGCCTGGAGTTGGAGTCTAGAATCTGCGGTGTGGGGGAGGGTAGGGGAAGGAAGGGAAAGAAGCCCAAAACCTGAAATGTTCCCTTTTACAAAAAAAAAATAGAGGAATATTTCCCACTTTATCTCCCCTTTAAAGCATAACGTAATGCTGTTGAAGCGCAGAAAAAAAGATTCGAAATTTGAATAATCGGCAACACAATCTCTTGGTTGAAACCAGTATGTCATTTGGATATGGAGATGGTAACAGCTGATATTAATAGCTTTGTTCCACAGGGAATGTTTTACTAGTTGGCCCAGAACCCCTCCATGTAAGTGTTGAGGCTTCCAGGGTAATATTATTCTAAAACAAGATGATGTGTCATTGGAATGCAATAAAACCATGTTGTAACACTCCCCCCTCCCCCCACTCACCAGGCATCCTGGAGCATGCCTAATGGAACCAGTGACAGATTAGTCTTCACCAGCTGAGGCATTCCGTAACTCCCAGCTTTCATCTTTTGTCGGTTTCTGCTATTATTTCATCAGAAATGCTTTCCTTTTATTGCCCCTTGGCCAGGATCCCTAGTAACTTGCCTTTTTCACACATAAATACAAGTAAAACACTGGAAGTGCGTGCCCTAGTTACCCGTCTCTCAGATGTGACCTCATGTAGTTCCGTGCCCACCAGGCAACGTTAGATCATTCCAGTCCACGGCTCCAGAAACGTTAGAGTTCGCAGAAAGGTCTTTCAGAACTTTACTACGGAATTCTGGAAATGAGAATTTCATTTGCAATACCCGCGATTCTTCCTGGTCTTATTTGTAATCATTTTCTGGGAATTTCTGCAGGATCAGAGTACAAAGTTGGGATGCCTGGAATAAATGAAGAAGAAATGATGATCGAAATCTTGATTTAGGAATATTAGTTGAACAGGGGTGTACATAAAAATCACGAGGATCCCCCTAACAAAGGTCGGAACCATGGTGAGTGGACGCTAAGTGGCAGAGGAGAGCATCATCACATTGGAGGATGTCTGCCTACCTATACTGGGCGGGGGTAACACATCTGACTACCTACAATGGGCTGGGAAGAGGCCATATGACTACCTGTTATGGGTGGGGAGACCATATGACCACCTATATTGGGCTGGGGGGGACATGTGGCTACCTATAGGGGGCTGTGGACATCTGACTACCTACACTGGGCTGGTGAGTACATATGACCACCTATACTGGCTTAGAGAGGACATAGGACTACTTATACTGGGCTGGCTGGGGGAGGGGGGGTGGGGGTGGGGGGCACAGGATTACCTATACTGGGCTTGGGGTAGGTGGGGGGCTGTAGGGAAGACCTCAAACTTCCTACACAGGGCTGGGGCTAATAAATGATTCAAAAGAAACACAACGACCAGAAAATTCATATATTTTGCTAGCCACTTTATTAGGTATGTCTTGCTAGTACTACTGAGCAATATGACCTTTTTTGCCATCAGAAAAAAATTGTGGGACATATAGAGACCTATTTTGTGGGACATATAGAGACCTATTTTAGAAGAAAAAGGGGGTTTACTGGGTTTTTTTGAGCAATTTTTTTATTTTTGGAGGTTACAGCCCCCTCTAAGATTAAGCCCCACTTCTTGTTTTTTGTGACACCTGCAAAAGAAAAACAGAAATTGTGCCTAAAGTCCTTTCCATCACAGATCCAGACAAGGCAGAGGTTTTATACCACCCTTCTATCTAAATCTAAAAAAAAAAATTGTTTTGGATGGAATTGGGCTTTCCAGATGACATAAAATAAGACATTTATTACACCCTTACAGAAATTAGATTGTTGAAAAATATGAAGAAATATATATTAGGAACACAAAAAAAAAAACTCATTTGGCCAACAAATGCACCCCATGAAAAGTTTAATGTCTTCCTTCCAGAAGAATTGGTTGTTGCTTCAGCTGCAACGTCTTAACGTCATAGTTTTTACAAAAAATATATATATATATTTTGGCCACAGTTGGTGTGGCCACAAACGCACATTATAGACTGCAATATAAAAGTTTTCTCCAGTTATTTGTGCCGGAATAATCTTGCCTGCTCTTCAAGTCATGAAAAAAAAAATAATAAAGTACACAAAAAAAAGGAGCGAAGTACATTTGTGTATAGCAATCCGCAAACCCTCATATTGACTTAACACCGTTATTGGAATCACACTGTGTAGGAAAATAGTGGTTCATTGCGATTTCCCATGTTGAAAAGAAACTAATATAAAATGAAGCTATTTGAAGCTGATGGTGATATTTGAGTGAAAAATAGCTTGGCGAGATTATTTGTTCATCTTATGTCCATATTTGTACAACACCGACTCATAATGTGACCCTCTATGGAGTACTTAGAATCAGTTGCATTTATCTTTGACCTCAAAGGAATTGCTGTTCAGTTGCCCAACCGTACAAGACACATCCACACTTCAGTTTGGTCAACATGCAGGCCTGATGAGAGGAAGGGCAAGGGTAGCGTACAGTGAGGGTTTGGTTGACCCACCTGATCATTCTTGATCATTTTAGAAGCCTTTTTAATGTGTAAGGCAGGGTGGAACTTCAACAAAACTTTGATGGGCCCTCCAATTGTTTGGTGGCCCTATAGCCAGGAGGTCGATCTGCCTGGAATCACATAAAAAGTGTGGCCACCAAAGAAGCCCCCTCCATAAAAAGTGTGACCATCATGAATCCATCTCCATACCAAGTGTGGTCACCATGTATTCAATCCAATAGCAGACAAAGATGGTCTGCAGGCCTAAGGGACCGTGTGACACAGGGAGATCCAATGGGTTAGAGGTTCATCATGATGCATATAGCAAACATAGACTGTCTCAAAGCTACTATGCTGTCCTTCTACCCCGCAGAGAAGTCACAGGGCACAACACCTTTCAGGGGACGCCCCTGCATCAGTCTCTGCTCGGTTTCAGTCATGCAGTGCCGCTGGCCACAGTGTGCGTTCCCAGCGACTGGGCTCAACTACGCAATAGACTCCACCGTACACAGGGTATATTTTACTTGTATGTGGTGTGTGTTAATAAATTGGATACTCTGCCATGGTGGCGTGTTAATTTGTCTCTTTGTGATCTATAGTTTTGCTGGTCACTGCTGTCTGGCTGAGATGAAGAGTTGATTTTTTTATCAGCATTATCTTTGCTTAGACTCCTGGGCCTGATTAGCTATATATTGATATTTTACATTGCTTATTGTTGTCCAGTCTGGATGTGTTCGCCAACGGCACTCTTGTGGCCAGAAGATGAGGAGCAACCCTGCAATGGAATGGTGGGTTCTGTGGAAATCCTAGAAGCATATCAAACCTTTTTTGCTACTACAGGCACATTTTAACCACTTTACATCCGCACCTTGTTTTCCCCTTATGGACCAGAGCAGTTTTGACATTTTAGCTATGTCATTATTTAATCAGCAATAAAAAGCGCTATTGTAGATAAAAAATATGCATTTTGTTTGTCTATTTCTACTTTTTATCACGGTACTTTTCACTATGAACTGAGAAAATAAAAGTATTTTTAATGGTAAAAATCAATCTTATTGGCTCAGGGAACATATGTTTGCTTTCACCAATTAGTGCTGCAGCAAATAATGTTGGAGGTTTTGAACAGGAGCAAGCCCAATTATGTACAGCTGTGCTTCACCTACAAGACGTATATCTACGTCCTAATGGCTTAGATGAAGTCACAAAGGACGTAGATATTCTGTAGTTATGAAAAAAGCGGTTAAGGGTGACATATATTGAGTGTTTGTACAAGGCTTAACTTGCATTAGAATACAAGATATAACAAATGAACAGCGATGCTCGTTCAGATATCTTGGAAATGAAATTGCTGTATTTCCAATCGGAATTTGGCATTTCCGAGTGCAAATCGCTAAAAAGGAAATAGCATTTTTGCCGGAAATACTCCATTATTGTAACTCAGTCATTTTAGCCCAATCACAGAACTCTGAAGCATTGGACCAATCAGAGAATGCAGTGTCAACTCGGAAGTATTTGGCCAATCAGAGAAAGGAAGTCCACGGAATCAGTAATTGGCATTTTTTAACATCCCTCTGAATGAATAACAGAACAAGGATATCAACAAATAGCATTGTCAGATTGTCAGAACAGCTTTTTTAATTTACATTTTTCCAAAAGTTCATTGCCATGCAACATTTTGCTTTCCTCTCCAACTTCGCATACGTAATGGGGAATTTTTTCCGTATACACTCAGCAGGATATCCTGCCCTCCTAGAAGAGCTCAGACTCAGCCAATCGTCTTTTTAGCTTTATCGTTCATTTTTAGATGATTCTGCATTTCTGGTTCCTAAAAAACGTATAATTTGTAGAGATGACAAGACCTTCATATTTTTTTTTTCCACTGGAACGGTTTCAAAAAAATATACATTTCACTCAGCTTAAGGATATAAACCCACAATTAGGCACATTTGGAAAATATCTCATCTTAAGAGGATTAAACTGCAGAGATCACATTAGGAAATGATTCTCATTGCTGGTCGAATTACTTTCTAAGAAGACTTCTGGGGTCGGTCATTTTTTTCATATTACTCAAAGTTCTGTAGATGTAGATGTCTCATGCTGTGGTCTCAGGCTCAGAACTTCCATTGGTAGAAAAAAAAGAGGTTTTAGTTTTCAGTGCTGCAATGACATTGACTCTCTAAGGGATATTTGATAGTGATACATTGATTGAAATGCTTCTCTGAACACACCATACTGACAGAACTGACATGGGTAGTTCTGTGGATCTACACTAAATGTTCAAAAGGTCATAGATACAGAAATATCATACCCATGTGTGCTTGTGGAACGATAAAGAATACCTTAGTCCTTAATACATTTACAAACTGACACCCCATGTGTGTCTGAGGAGGTGTGCATAGGCTTACTACACCTCCTGTGCTCTGGTCTGATCTGGTGCCTCGATTTCCCCGTTACAGCTCCCGTTGAATGGGTCTTGGTCAGTGTCCTTCTACCCATACATACTACGCTGCGCATGCACAGTATGTCCGCTTGGGTGCCTTGTGACCACGCTCGCTGGGTACACCATGTGTTCTACTGACATACTGTGCCTTAGCATAGTATGTCCAGGTCAGAGGGTGGCAACTATGCTAAACAGGACTCATTAAATGGGAGCTAGAGCGGGGAAATGGAGGTAGATGCCGTAAGCCTATGCACACCTCCCAACACACACACACAGGGCGTCAGTTTGTCAATTTGTTAAGGACTAAGGTATCCTTTAATGTTCAACAAGCACACATGGGTATGATATTTCTGTATCTACGACCTTTTGAGCATTTAGTGCGGATCTTAAAGGATAAGGTATCCTTTAATGCTCAAAATAAACATTGACAATTGTTATAACTGTCCGGATAACAGTACAGGGTGGACAGAGGCAGAGGCTCTGGAGGTAAGCCCTGAGGGCGCACCTTTGCCCCTCCTTACTCAGCCATTGCAGTCACAAGTGCTACAGAAGTGCTGATACTCACACCTCGGGGCTGGGATTTCTTCAGTCTATCAGAGGTCCGCAGGATCTTCTCTCTATGACTTCCTCTAGAGGCATCTCTCATTACTTGCACCGTGGGAGGGAGCCATAGAGAGGAGATGCTGTGAGCCTGCAACAGGCTGAAGAGATCCCGGCACTGAGAGGTGAGTAACAGCACTTCTACAGTAATCTGCTCACGACACTGCATGTTTAGAGGCAACCCAATATTGGGGGTACATCTGGCTATCTAACTGGGGAGGGGGACAACCTAATACTGGGGGTACATCTGGCCATCTAACCTGGGAGGGGGAACAACCTAATACTGGGGGTACATCTGGCTATCTAACCTGGGGAGGGAGACAAACTAATATTGGGGGTACATCTAGCTATCTAATCTGGGGAGGAGGGCAACCTAATACTGGTGGTACATTTGGCTATCTAAACCGAGGAGGGAGACAACCTAATACTGGGGGTACATCTAGCTATCTAACCTGGTAGGGGGTCAACCTAATACTGGTGGTCAAGAAGAGTACAGATTTTGGTCCTTCCTTCACTCCGGAGGGGAGGTTGCCTTTTTCTGTTAGGAGAGAGAAGACCAGGAGCCCAATAGTGCAGTATCGTTATTCACGCCGATGGCTCAACAACATATAAGAAGTGTACTCACAAACACGGGTTGCAGTCTTGCAACCACCATATAGGCCTGCGGGAATAAACCGTTCCTGCTCGGTGTCCCGGATTCTGCAGGAGCCGGGCGGTCGCACCCCTCTTCAGGTCCTCTCTCCGTGATGGAGGCTAGTCCACCGTAGGCGAGGTCGTCACCTCCGTAGGAGGTGTGTAGTAACTGGAACAGGGTTGTGAGGAGGTGCCCAAAGGTATGTATAGTAAGATAACTATTAAATGTTTAAAAAGAAAAAAAGAGAGAGGTATCTTACCTCTTATGAAGGACTCTCAAGAGTGGTATTCAGGGAGCCTTTATTTAAAATAACGGTTTTTATACTGGTGGTACATCTGTCTATCTAACATGGGGAAAGAGACAACCTAATCTGGCTATCTAACCTGGGGAGAGGGGCAACCTAATATTGGTGGTACATCTGGCTATCTAACCTGGGGAAATGGGCAACCTAATACTGGGGGCTTATATGGCTATCTAACCTGGGAAGGGGGGGACAACCTAATATTGGGGGTTCATCAGACTATATAACCTGGGAGGGGGTCAATCTAATACTGGGGGTACATCTGGCTATGTAACCTGGGGAGGGAGACAACCTAATACTGAGGGTACATCTAGCTATCTAACCTGGGGAGAGGGGCAACCTAATACTGGAGGTACATCTGGCTATCTAACCTGGGCAGAGGGGCAACCTAATACTGGTGGTACATCTGGCTATCTAACCTGGGGAGAGGAGCAACCTAATACTGGGGGTACATCTGGCTATATAACCTGGGGAAGGAGGCAACCTAATACTGGTGGTACATACGGCTATCTGACCTGGGAAGAGGGACAGAACCTAATACTGGGGGTACACCTGGCTATCTAACCAGGGAAGGGGGACAATCTAATACTGGGGGTACATCTGGCTATCTAACCTGGACAGAGGGGCAACCTAATACTACTGGGGGCTTATCTGGCTATCTAACCTGGGAAGGGGGAACAACCTAATATTGTGGGCTCATCAGACTATATCATCTGTGAGGTAGTCAGCCTAATACTGGGGGCTCATCTGGCTATCTAAACTGGGGAGGTGGGCCACCTAATACTGGGGTAACATACAGCTATCTAAACTGGAGGCACATTTGGCTAGCTATACAGGAGGGACCTTGTTTAGTACTAGAGGCACATATGGCTACCTATACTGGGGGGGGGGTGGGGCCTACTTAACACTGGGGGCTCATCTGGCTACCTATACTGGGGGCAGAATCTACCAAATCCTGGGGACACATCTGGCTATTGCTCTGTTACCTGAATTACGGTGATTTGACATGACCCCCCCCCCCCCCGTGTCCCTATAGCCAAAATTAGCAAAAGAGTCCATGGTGGTGACCAATTCAGGCACTATGCACTGCCGTGATGACCTGACTCATTATTTATCTGTCCAAAGTTTGACCTCCTCCAAGACCAGATTTCAAGGCCGTCTAGCATTCCATGACGTTATTGATCATTATTGACCATGGCCTTTAATGCCAAGGTCATATCGACTTAGATTAATTTTTACCCACTCTAGAGTTTACTGTGGACATTAACTGAAACTCTTGATCCCAGAAAAGGATTTAGATGAAATGGGGCCCAAGGCAAGGTACTAGCCTTTGCTTTCTCCTACAGTCTTTTTGGTAAGTTGAGGTGGGATGTTTGTACTCTCTATGTACAACTAAGCATTTCCTTAGTACCACTTACTAGTTCAACATGTTATAATACCTTGATAACAGCATTATCTATTTTTGTTCAACAAAAATGTATTGATCGGAAATCTAAATTGAAGATGGACAGATGCTGTAACATCAAATGTTTGTTGTAAATGACAAACCAACAGACTACAGAAGCCAAGATTCAAAAGAGGAAATGAAATTAGATAGAACATACACCAAACAAACAAATTGAAGCCATGAATGTATTGAGCTACGAAAAAACAGTCTTGGATTGGAACCCCCAAGGTTTTCGACAACAAGGTTGACCAAGATTCAAAAGAGGAAATTAAACTTGATAGAACATACACCAAACAAACAAATTGAAGCCATGAATGTATTGAGCTATGAAAAACAGTCTTGGATTGGAACCCCCAAGGTTTTCGACAACAAGGTTGACCAAGATTCAAAAGAGGAAATTAAACTTGATAGAACATACACCAAACAAACAAATTGAAGCCATGAATGTATTGAGCTATGAAAAACAGTCTTGGATTGGAACCCCCAAGGTTTTCGACAACTAGGTTGACCGAGATTCAAAAAAGGAAAAGATACTAGATTGAACATACTCCAAACAAACATATTAGAGCCATGAAAGCAGTGAGCTATAAAAATCAGTTTTGGATTGGAACCCCTCAAGGTTCTCGACAACAAGGTCGGCCAAAGATAACTTGGAAAAAATTGTGCGGGAAAAAAGCTACAGAAGAAACTCAGAGAGAAGCACTAACCTTTATCCAAGGACACGTACATCTGGAGGACATTCTGGATGTCCCTCTTCTCCAGTGGTTCTCAGGTGGAAGCAACAGGAAAATAAATGGGACAGAGTAAAACCAGGTGATGCCTTTCTTTTATTAAAGCTGGAAAAATAACTGTTTTTCAAAAAATAAAAATGAAGTCTACTTGGAATAAAATGTCTATAAATAATTGCCTGCCCCCATAAATAATTATTACACAATCAGGAGATTGAACCTGCAGTCCCATATTTCCAAAGCCAAAAAAGGGAAAGTAGTTTTTTCAGCAACTGCAATTTTAGAGTGATTGTGATTTTCAGGAGCAATTTTTTTTTTAGTTATTTTACAGCAATTCTGGAGCGATTTTCATGAAGGAGTGAGCTCAAGATGGATGCTCACCCGTGATGAACATAAAGAAAGGTATTTACCATGGTGCCAGACTTCAGACACAGGAAAGAGAGTGTCAGGTACACTTGTAAGGGTGGCAAAATGTTTTTTTTTGTTTTATTCATTTTGAGTTTAATCCCTCTTTAATAACACCAACATTTTCACTCTGGACAGATAGCCACAGACCTGACCTCTCTGTCTGATCAACTTGCAAATCTGGGTTTGAAATACGATAATGAAATACGAAAACCAGACAAGACATTAAACTTTTATATTGTGCTTTTCTCCTGGCGGACTCAAAGCACTTGAGCTGCAGCCACTAGGGCAAGCTCTGTATAGGCAGTAGCATTGTTAGGGAGTCTAGCCCAAGGTCTCCTTTCTGAATATCACAACCAACAAGAAAATCCAAATTTTGGTTCGACGAAAATTCATTTGGACGACATTTTTTTCACTCGTTCATAATCAATTGTGTCCACCAATGGAGATTATTTACAACCAATCCGATCAGAATTTCTGATTGCTCAAATGATTTTTCGCTAGAAATTAGACTGTTAGTGGCCACCTTTAACCATTACACTATCTATCCACTCCAAAAAATAGAAAGCAGGACAAGAATAAAATGAAAACATCAAGCAAAAAAAAAAGTTTACAGTAATCAATAATAGCAAATTACTGGCCCAAACAGTTCACCGGCGGACAGTTCCGGTTGAATTTCTGCTGTTCGCGTTCTCCGCAAACTGCGAACATATGGTGTGTTCGACCCGTCCCCTATACATCATCATGGAGCCAAACTTTGACCCCTTACCTCACAGTTAGTAGACACATGGCAGCCAATCAGCTAGCACCCCTTCCTGGACCCCCCTATCAAAAAGCAGTTGCGGTGCCTACATTGGATTAATTCTCCATTGGCTGCTGACTGTTAGTGAGAGCAGGGTCAGACTTGCTGGAGATAGGCAGGGAAAGCATTAGCTAGGCCTGTGTTCTTGTTCCTCACTTGCTGTGAAAGCATCCCAAACAGCCCTGTTGAGGGCTAGCACATCGGTCTCCTGTGGTTTTTGTGTGTTTGACACTCCACAGCCCACTGACACCCAGAGCTGTGTTCACACTACTGCTGTTGCTTCATTAAGTTGAACGCACAGTACCACTCCAGTGCATTATTATTTCACTGTATTCTGATAGTACTATTGCTTTTCTGTGTGTGTAACACCCCACAGCCCGCTGACACCCAGAGCTGTGCACACTAGTGCTGTTGTTGTTGGCTCATTAGGTTGCATGCACAGAACCACTCCAGTGCATTATTATTTCACTGTATTCTGATAGTACTATTGTATCTCTGTGTGTGAGACACTCCACAGCCCAGCTGTGCATAATGTGATTACAGCACTTTAGGGATTAAAACCTGACTTTGCCTCAACTCTGTAATTTTTGGTGGGACTTTTGGTATGGATCCCCCTCCGGCATGCTACAGCCCAGGTGTTAGACCCCTTGAAACAACTTTTCCATCACTTTTGTGGCCAGAAAGCCTTTGTAGGTTTTAAAATTCACCTGCCCATTGAAGTCTATGATGGTTCGCATGTGTGCAAACAATTGCGGAAGTTTGCGTTCGCTATTTCGCGAATTGAAAATTCTATGTTTAGGACATCTCTACAAATTACTGGGAAATCATGATATCTTCTCTTAATCCTTTTAGCAGCTACATATAGTAAAACTTAATGTGGCTGCAGGGCCACATTTTTCCTTCAGCTAGGAAAGTGTGCTTCCCCAGCCTGGTAGGCTTGGCACGGTGGGCAGAGTTGGTGGCAGGGAGCTGTCCAGACGGCTGGATCAGCTTCTTCTCTGCCCCACCGTGGTGATGGTGCCACCACCCCTCGTCCACCACAGAGTGGCGCTTTAATGCTGACACCATTCCCTGGATCACGACCATATGTCATATCATGTGATCAGGACCCTAAAGTCATGCTGCCATGGGTAAATGGGAATCCGATCGATCTAGTCATCCGGACAGGTAACTAGCTCACGGCGCTCTCTGCATGGCTGCTAGTGTTTAGCAGGCTGAGGACACCCTCTAAAATGAGACAACTCGTGTAGGGCTTTTAAAAGGTTAAATGAAATTGAATTTCCTGAAAGCCATGAGCACATGATATACAGGTGCATTTGGCTGAATTTTAGACAAACCTATTGAACATGATATATTTTTGTACAAGACACACAGGAAATCAAGGCTCTCCTAAAACTCTCTGTGACTCGTCCGCTTGTTTTTCGCGTTCTCTTCTGAAAACTCATAACCTTTGTGTTGTCATTTGGCAGCAAGCGCTGACTTCCTACGAGGCAGATCCCTGGCCAATTTTGACGCTATTAAAAGAACATAAAACTATACTGAAAAAAAAAGTGGAGTCCTCAAGAGAGAATCACTACATAAAATCAAGGAAATATTCATTATGATGCTCAGATTCTAAATGAAAATGTCCTTTTTGCAGGGTTATTAAAATTTTTAATCCAACACTCTTATTTCATGTTAAAATAGGGACTCTCTTGGATCCCATTTGTGCTTACTATCGTGCAAAAACACAGGCTTGCTTAACGATCTAAATAAAAAAAAAAAGCAGCAGAAGCCAATTAACCCTTTACTCTAGTGAAGTTACATGAAGAGAAACAATGGCCAAACTCTACTGTTCGGTCTTCTCTGCATTTTTACCATTGGCACCTGAGAAGCTTGACAGGCTGGTAAGTGGGTGTAGTCAGGGCCAGCGCTACCACAGAGGCAAAGGAGGCAATTGCCCCAGGGCCCCAGAGCCTGTAGGGGCCCCCGGGGGCTACAAGAGGAAAACAATTTTTTCAAAAAGATCTTATAGTTTTTAAGAAAATCGATTTTAAAGTTTAAAAGGAAAAAAAATACACATTTAAAAACCGACGACTTTAACGATTAATAGCAAATCTACCTTAAATGCTAGAAGCCCGAAATTTGCAGGATATTTTAAAGAGGCCATTGGGAATAAGAGGAAAAAACAATTTTTCAAAAAGACCTTATAGTTTTTAAGAAAATCAATTTTAAAGTTTCGAAGGAAAAAAGTATACTTTTAAATGCGGTAAATGTCACTTTTAGTAGCAAACCTAACAGTAGTGTCATTTTACATGTATCAAAAGAAGTATGCAGTACGTATAGACCTCCTGGCAACCCCTCCGCAGCCGCAGCGCTTTGGCCAGGGATCGCTATTTTTTTATGTTTAGAATGTGGGAAATTAAAAAAAAAATTATGTGGGGTCCCCCTTCCTGAAACTTTTTAACCCCTTGTCCCCCATGCAGGCTGGGGTAGCCAGAATGTGGAGCTCCAACCGATTGGGGCTTCACACCCTGACTATACCAACTGCAAAAAAGGTCCCTTAATGCCGATTTTTGTTCCGAGGTATCTGTTGGGGGCCCCCAGGTTTATTTTGCCCTAAGGCCCCATTGTTGCTAAAACCGTTCCTGGCTGTAGGAGGGGCCGGGGGTAGGGACAGAGGAGGAGGGACAGGAAAAAGATGCAGTCAGTGCTATACAGTATTAGAGTAAAATGTTACATCATACCGTCACAGGCATTATGAAACTGTTAATTCCCTGGTAATTCTCTATCACGATCATAAAAGAGACCCCAATAAAAACAAATCATTAGTGTCTTCCCTTAGTTAGGACTAGTAGGAATAGCCTCTCCAGAGGCTATTTATAAGTCTACTTTGTTTGTAAGTCGAGTCACTTCAACGTGTGATAATTGGATAATTGGGTCACTTTTAGAGAACTTTGGATTTTTTGTTGTTGTTGTTGTTATTTTTACTTACAACAGTTTTTATTCTGTAACATGAAATAAGACAAATATGTAATAACGGAAACAGTGCAGTACATTTTGTGCACGAAGACAACTTTGTGCGTATGAGATATTTGAAACTCGAGTGGCCACTTTGATTTCTCCATTAATTGTCATGAAAATGCCAGTTTTCAACAGCTGAGGATATTCACAAAAATATATGAGCATAAGAAAACTCATTTTTGTACAGATAAGAATTTTCACAAAAATATCTGGGCATTAAAAATTCCCTCCAAATGCATTGGAATCAATGGGCATGGGAACACATTTTCAAGAAAAATGTAATTTACATGAGAATATGTATTTTACAAAAATCCATTATTTGCCTAAATATCAATTTAGGCAAAAAAAAAAAAAGAATTGATTTTGTTAATAATTCAAGGGCATCCTTAATTGTAAGTAGGGAACTATCTACATACACTAATTGCATGGCCTTTGGAAAAAAAAATCAGGCATCTCTTAGATAAAGTTACATGTTTTCCTGCAAACAAGGCCCATGAATCCTCAAGGTCTACAAGAAGACACACATCGTTTTTCTTGGCCACACAATAAGGTGTAGCATTTAATTGCAGTAATCCATTTTTCCATTGTCTATGTATAATCCAACCTAGACACTCTTATGTACACACTTATGTACACAGATGAGCTTTGCCACCTTATTATAAAAAACCCCCACGGATTTCAGTCACTCGGATTGGGCAGAGTAGAAAAAAATATAGTACGTTTCCACCACTAACCGTGGGTGAAGCACTTGACGAGTGCTTACTGATGAATATGGTAAAGGTATTATCTCAAGCAATCAATCTAGCACAGCCAAAAATTACTCTCTAGCATGTCTTAAGGCTCATACCCACTATGCAATTTTTCCGACGACTGTTTTTTTGAGCAATCATTTGCAATCTCATGACGTGGATACAGCCACACGATTACACAAACAACGCTTAGTGACACGCGTCAATAACGACCGTCATGGCGGATCAGATCTTTAAGATCCTCGATGACTTCTCTGCAAAGTACCGTGATCCCTTGAACTCTCATACACACACATCGTGTGCCATCGCGTGACGTCACGTATACCCACCGAAGCTCTCGTCGTTGCGGGAGTCACATTGCTTGGATCCATCGCGAGGTGAGTATTCAGTTTTAGGGACTAAAATCAAGTCACAACCACGGTCATTTCTTGCAAGTCCTAAAGAACATGGTCAAAACCTTATCTCATACATATCATATGAACTATCTTATCTTGTGGTGCTAATTAGTTCTTCGGGCCATGGGTACTGGCTGCTGCCAGGTCTTGAATTCATATGGATAATCTCAGCCATCCATAACCATAAATGTTTAACTTTTCTCCCACGAGACTCGAGAACTGTAATCAACCTGAAAAGGTGATAAACCAAACATCTACAATTTTGCCAGCACGTATTTGCTCCCAGGAGTGATTGATGTTGATAGCATATATCAAGCTAAGCCTAAGACCACTACTGATTGGCTGTGGCAAAGTCCAACAAGGCAATTTGTGTGAACACATACAATAAGTTTGCGCTTACAGTAATATTCTGTTATACCAGTTATATTTAGAGGACCTATCCACATTCTTTCATTTTACTTGAGTTATCTCAGTGCTGCTAGCTCTAAATCCCAATTATGTCCATGCTCTTTGAAATCCTGGAGCCTACAGTGCCTACACTTGCACAGATTTATGTTTATCCTATCTCGAGTGTTATCATGTCTGCATTTTTCCTTAAATCCCTAACAGTAAAAGTGTTATCATGATTGTTATGGAATTTGGATTAAACTTTGAAACCCCTCAATAGAAAAATGACGTTCCTCCAACGAAAAAATTTGAGCCCAACATAAAATAGATGACCCTGAATTTTTGAGCTAGGAATGCATCCACCCTGTGGGTTTACAGCTCTTCTTCTGCCCTGAATATCTGAAATATTCTACCATTATTTTTGCCAATGGTGTGTTCAGACCGATAGATCTTTGTGCTAGTTATCCTGTCTACACGCGTCACTGTCTCATTCCACCAGGACTTTAAAAATAAGTCTTGGGATGATGTCATTGATGTAACTTGAGAAGATCCAGATGACTCTGGCCCTTGGCCCCAGATCCACCGCGTAACATCTTGATGGCTAATTACTGTCATGTTATGAGAACATTCAAAAAGAGGGACGCCAGAGATCCAAATAAAACATAAAATTGCTTTGATATAATAAATACTACTATCACTGTTTAAAAAAATGTTATGGCCTTTCTCTTACAGTTTCCGAGAAAGATGTTGTCCAGCACTACTTGACTTGCTATGGTATTCCAATATCGTAGATAAGATTTTAAATTCTTAAGTCTTAACCTCCTTGGCGGTAAGCCGCCGGAGGGTGCCGCTCAGGCCCTGCTGGGCCGATTTGTTTAAATTTTTTTTTGCTGGACAGAGCTAGCACTTTGCTAGCTGCGCCAGCACACTGATCGCCGCCGCCCCGTTCACGATCGCCGCTATCAGTCGCGCCGCACGCCCCCCCCCCAGACCACGTGCGCTGCCTGGCCAATCAGTGCCAGGCAGCGCCGAGGGGTGGCCCGGGACTCCCAATGACGTCCCGACGTCAGTGACGTCGGTGATGTCATCCCGCCCCGTCGCCATGGCGACGGGGGAAGCCCTCCAGGAAATCCCGTTCTTTGAACGGGATTTCCTGATCGGAGATCGCCGAAGGCGTTCGAAGAGGGCAGGGGGATGCCGCTGAGCAGCGGCTATCATGTAGCGAGCCCTGGGCTCGCTACATGATATAGGAAAAAAAAAATTTAAAAAAAAACTGCTGCGCTCCCTCCTGGCAGATTTTTTTATACCGCCAGGAGGGTTAAAGGACAAAAAAAATTGTAAAATTTTAAATACGTATAAATGTACATTTCTCCTAGACTAAAATGCACTACAAATTACTTTTCTCCTAAGTAGCTGTCATTTACAGTAAGTAGTGAAAATCTGACAGATCTGTCAGGTTTTGGGCTAGTCCATCTCCTCATGGGGGATTCTCAGATATTTCTTTATTTACAAAAGCATTTGCTCAGTTGCTCAGTCCAACTTCCAGAATAGTATGCAAAGGAGTAGGCCACCTGTGATAAATTTCAGAATGTAAATCAAGTTGAGGACAGATTGTACAATGGACAAACACTAATTCAACAATTTATACAGTAACACTGCAAAAGTTAAGTAATTTTATTCATTACATTATTTTCAGTACAGTTCTTATTTAAGAGTGGTTATCTAAGTTACTGAAGCCTTCCTTCGGACCGGATGGCTCTGGCCACATTAAAAAATACCTGAAGTGACGTGTGACTTGATGAGATAGACATAGGTATGTACAGTGCCAAGCACACTAATAACTATGCTGTGTTCCTTTTTTCTTTCTCTGCCTGAAATAGTTAAATATCAGGTATGTAAGTGGCTGACTCAGTCCTGACTCAGACTGGAAGTGACTACAGTGTGACCCTCACTGATAAGAAATTCCAACTATAAAACACTTTTCTAGTAGAAAATGGCTTCTGAGAGCAGGAAAGAGATAAAAAGGGTCAATAGTTCATAGCTTTTACCTCTGGCACACTTCAATGAATGTGTCATTGAGCCAAAACAATAAAACAGTTAAAACTTAAAAATTAGATTTAAACATTCAATAAAACTGTGGAATATCTTAAAAAGTCATTTTTAGGAGAAGGAAGATAGATACAATTGTTTATTTCATTAGTTTATTTTCGCTTAGGGGGTCCTTTAAGACCAAAGCCGTCCATGCCCTTTTTAGTACTGTGATTGCTGTGATTGGCTCACAGCAATCATGGGGTCAGGAGCCAATGAAATCAGCTCCTGACCGATTTACGTAAGCTCTGCTGTCAGAGCGAGCGGGTGCAGCAACGCAAACAGCGGCAGAAATGGCGAGAGCCTTGAGTCTGCATGGCAGGGATGATTGAAATCGACGCCCTGGCAAGAATAACTGGAACTAACAAGGCGTAGATTTCAATCATCAAGGTCCAGAAGACATGAAGAGATGGGGGAGTCTTGACACCCTAGAAGAATTACAGGAAATGATCGTAAGGTGAAATAGATGCTCTACTCACAAAGGCGGGTTACAGGGGGGGCAACCGACCACAGGAAGCAGGTGGAGACAATGAACCCAACTCCACTCGGGGTGGCCCAAATGTACCACCACGAAGAAAATGAGGTGGCTTACCTCAATCTTTGTGTAAACAAAAGATTTTAATAAGCACGGGCAACGCGTTTCGTGGGTCTGAGCCCGCTTCATCAGTCCAATAACAGTGCCAAATGAAAAAAAAAGCCGTCCAGCATAGGGAGCCTCTCCTATACTGGACGGCTTTTTTTTTTCATTTAGAATTATATTTTATCACATATTATATTTTATCACAACAGAGCGCCTCTTTCCCACATTTGTAAAGGTCCAGAAGAGGTCAATTGGAGGGGTACAACTTAGAAGTCTCCTTTTAAACAATCATATGCAATAACACCATAATGTTTTACATTACAGACTTTCCACCAATGCCAATGACACATTCTGCGGATTTCCAAATTCCGAGTAGTGAGGTTTTTTGGTAATTTTTTCTATTCTCCGATAGGCCAAATACTTCTGAGTTGACTCTGCATTCTTTGATTGGTCCAATGCTTCCGAGTTCTGTAACTGGGCTAATGTTACCAAGTTGCAGTAAATAATGTGGTGTTTCCGCAGAAGTTCATTTTCCAATTGCCAGTTCCTGAGTGGTGGGTTTTTCTGGTCATTTATTGCATTCTCTAATTGGCCAAATACTTTTGAGTTGACTCTGCATTCTCTGTTTGGCCCAATGCTTCCAAGTTCTGTGAGTGGTTTAAAATTAGATCGGAAATGTGGAAATTTCCATTCCCGAATGATCGTCCCTAATACAGACAATGGTATTCACTAGCAGTTCCCAACCCAATGAACTCATGTGTCGCAACACATTTGTGTGTCACGGCAGCCTTGGGTATATGTCGCCGCTTTGTCCACTACCATGTTGCTGCACTGCCTCCCCCTCCACTCCCTGTAGTGTGATGGCAGTTAGAGTAGGACTGCTAAATAATGGCTGCCGGAATATGTCTGCAAATGTTGTTTTCTGTGGCCATTTTTCGTGGTTCTATTCTAATTACATTTTCACTACAGCCAAGTTCTGAGTGAGTTGTGGAAGAATATGAGGAAGGAAAGGCTTGACGAGGGCAGTAACCTTCGGGATCTCACCTTGCCACTGGTGGCGGTGCCCCCCCCCCCCACGCAGATACCGATCAGGATGGGCAACACTCATGAGCCTCCGAGTTCTCCGCAGAGGCTACAGTAAGCTGCAGCCACACAGACTACACTTCCCAGAAACTTCCATGTCCTAATGCAGCTGCCTAGTGCCTGCCCCGCTGCCTGCTGGTAGCTGGAGTCCTGGTCAGCACATGCAGGTCCAGAGAACATTTGACTGGGCAAAGTCAGGAGACCTAGACTTCCTCCCCTGAGTGGGGAGCGGGAGAGGTGACCATTACTGAGAGGTTCAGTTGGGGAGGAGAGACACATGTTGTTTGAATTTTGCTACTGCCTGGTATGTAGGTAGAAAAAAACTAAGTCTTGTGAAAGTAATACCCTTCAATGGCTAACTGATAAAGTTAAATAATGCAAGCTTTCTGGGATCTAGTCCCCTTCTTCAGGCATATTTCCAGATGTTAGCTGTAGTAAAACACTGATGCAGGGAAACAGCAAACATGAAGATGGCAGTTGCGCTGGTTGCTGTTTACCAGTTAGATGTCAGGTGATCAGCAGACTGGAGCCAGTGAGCTCATGCAAGCAAACATGAAATCTAGCAAGTTTCTGAAGATACAGTACTACTGCCTGGTGAGTGCTATAACCAGGAAAAATGTTATTGTTGAATCAAAACAACTTTGCTGAAAGTTTCACTGGCTGTATTCTCATTTCTCATTCACATTTTTTTTGTGTTGTAGTCCTACCATTTCTTCTGGACTAACAAGTGGTTCTTGATAATATAGTCCTAGTGCAGTGTTTCTCAGCATTATTATACAATGTCCCCCCTTATTAATGGCATCCACTCACCCAACAATCTCAGCCTGCATCACATTATGCCCATCTAGCACCCTTATCCAGCATTGCATTACCTCCACCAAGGACCCCTGGCTGGCATCACATTATCCCCACCCAGCACCTTTAGCCAGTATCACATTTTCCCCACCCAGCACCCCTGCTACAAATTAGATCAAGGCTTATTGATAAGAAATGGCGTTATGGGTGTTTGTTAAAGGTTAGGCCACGTGTATATATAGAGAAATGGTGTGCTTTACATCAGGCCTAGCTGTCCCACCTAATCTCTATTTCTACTTCTAAAGGTTCTAGGCCTCATTTTCAAGTGTATTTAGGATCATGCACTCTTTTCATTCATTCATTTCATGATTTGTGTTAGTATTTTTCTCGTATACATATGTGATGTGTCATGGAGATCTCAAAGTAAGGCACGATATGTCTCTACTTTACAAAGGTTGGGAACCACAGGTATACAGTACACAGTTGAGGTAATGCGGTATTTACACAAAAGTCTGTTTTCCGATTTCCATTTTTACGATTTCTGAGTAGTGTTTTTTCGTCATTTTTTTTGCATTCTCTGATTGGCCATATACTTCTAAGTTAACTCTCCATTCTCCGATTGGCCCAGAGGCTCTCACACGCTTTATGGACCTGAACCAGTATTATATGCTCCTGAGTCCTGTACTGCCTGATGAAGCGGGACTGTTGACCGTGAAACGCGTTGCGATTATATGGAGCTGTAAATAAATTGTATATTTTTTACTCTGCATTTGAGTATATGTCCACTACCAGAGGGAGATAAGTCCACCTCAACTTCCCTCTTATCATTTTTAGAACATTGTTTTACTCTGTTTGGTGCCTCTGTTCGTACATATTACAGCATGATTGGCCCAATGCTTCTGAGTTCTGTGACTGGGTTTAGATCGGAAATTTCAATTCAGAATGAGCATTCCTAATATAGACAGTGGTATACTTTTTTTTGCCCCTAGGCCACGTATGTAGTGACTCCTCTTCCTTGTGCAGCAGCGCCCCTCTCATTCCATGTGCACCCCCTGCCCCCCCTGCATGTGTATCATCCCTGTACTGCAGCTCCTCTCAATCATGAACAGCTCCCGTCCCTTGGACATTGACTCACCTTTTCATGTCTTGCTTCATATTCGCAGCATCCTCTTACATGTGTATCAACCTCTATTTCATATCCAGGTGCCCATTGGAGCAGCTGCCCAACACCTGGGCCTTTGCGGCCTATCCAGAAATCCAGCCCTGCACAGTGGTACATAATACAGAATTGGTAGACATAATATTTACAGTGACAAATGTAGCATGATAAATAAAATATATAGCAACTTCCAAGACACAAAATGAATACAGGAAGTGCATATTTCCTTATTCATCAACAGGTATCTCATGTCTCGCCCTGTTTATTAAACTGATGGAGACGTGTATCCCCCTTCCTATTTGGTCTCTTCCACCTGACAAAACCGTCTGGCTTGTATTAATACTCTGCACACAACTGATGACTTGTCAGGTACTGTAGTTAAAGAGGAACTCCAGTGAAAATAATGTAATAAAAAAGTGCTTCATTTTTACAATAATTATGTATAAATGATTTAGTCAGTGTTTGCTCATTGTAAAATCTTTCCTCTCCCTGATTTACATTCTGACATGTATTACATGGTGACATTGTTACTGTGGGCAGGTTATGTAGCTGCTCCTAGCTGTTTTGGCTGTTAGCGACAGCTGTAAGCAGCTATTTCCTGTCTGTGAACCTTGTTACATTGTAACAAACTGCCAAAACTACTGCAGTCCCAGAGCTTCTTGTGGGAGGGATTTCAGCACAAAATCAGTCATACAGCGCCCCCTGATGGTCTGTTTGTGAAAAGCATTATATTTCTCATGTAAAAGGGGGTATCAGCTACTGATTGGGATAAAGTTCAATTCTTGGTTGGAGTTTCTTTTTAAATGATGGCTTTCAGAGGCCTTGTCCGGTGGAAGATACCAAGAGCAGAAGGTGATCCCTGTCTCTGCTCTTTCACTATAAATAAAAATCCCATTGCTACAGCTCCTTGCTGTATATATTTTCAAACGCATCACTCAATGGACCTGTCACCCATCAGGCCTGTCAGCTGACTGAAGAAAGACACGTGTCCTCCTCTGCTTCTTATCAGTTACCTCACTGACAGATAGGCAAGGCTGCGGCCTAGCAGTAGACAATACCACCCAATAGCTGACTTTGTGCCATCAGGGATTTTTTTACGATACAGAAAACACATGTCCGGTGAATCCTTCCCCAGATATCCTCGTAAGCACAGACAATAAATAAGTCACAAAGGCATGTGTTAATTAAGTCCAGGATAACGTCTTATGGACTGCGGATCTGGTAATAACTGCTCCGTGTCCCAACTCTGCTGTAAATATTTGGTCAGTTGCCTCTGTTGGTGCTGAAGATTAGCAGCTGTCCGCTGGAATGTGAGGAAAAACTGAGTGCAATTTCCTAGGAGAGGTTTAATCTCCCATTTTATGAGCTGTGCAGAGCACGGGGCGGCCATGTTGTGCGCTATGAAACGCTGCACACATGCTGTCCAAAGCTGATAATGTGCACAAGTCAGATATTTGATCCACAGTCCGGAGCGGAGATATTCACCCTGAGGAGGGAAAAGCAAAGATTTTGTCCTTCTAAAGATCTCTGTGACGCATAAAAGGACCTATTTCATAAAATAATGAAAAAGTGACCCCAGTGTGTTGTGATATATTATTTATATAATACATGTGTGCCATTTTTTTCTTCTAAAATATACAAGAGGTGATCCTAAAGTTCCTACCTTCACGCAGACATAAAAAAGACTCAGTATCATGAAACATTTTTATTATACAACATTTATTTTTCATGCTTCCGCACTGTTGGAAGAGGTAGATTTAAGTTATGGGAGAGTATGTTATTTTTATGATTATTCATTCATATAGCACGGACATCTTCTGCAGCACTTTGCAGAGTACATAGCAGGGGCATAACAATAGCTCACAATCTAATCCCTAACTTAGTCATAGTGTAATGTCATCCCATATTGTTATTATGTATCTATATAGCACTGACATCTTCTGCAGCAGGCTTGCTCAAATCCAAATTCGGGAGATACCTAGATAGTTCTATCTGGATATCTCCCAGTAAAGCTGTGCCGGGGGGGGGGGGGGGGGCGTTGGCTGGGGTCAAACTTACCTGACTGACGTCTTCTTCGGTCTGTCCCTGGCGCCTCCCACGATGCGCACCAAGCGCCGCCAGGGCCGGTCCTGGACTTTCTGCTGCCTGAGGCAAAGATCGTGAAGGCGCCCCCCCCCCCGGGCCCCCGTTTCTGCCCAGTTTCTGCTCTACAGTGAATTAACTATCACATACCTTGCATTACTGGAGACCTGTAGGAAGAGTATGCTTTGAAGGAGAATGAAAAGTTTGGTTTCAGGGCTCCAGATTGGCAATCCTAAAAAAAAAAATTACAGAAAGTTTAATTCAATAGTCCATGAGAGGGAGAGAAAGGGAAAAGACAAAAAGAGGAGAGGGATAAGGCTACATAGTCTGTGTGTTTACTCTGTAAAGTAGATACCTTATCTTGCATGTATGTGAAGAGAATCCAACAAGTCATTGAAAAGGTATTCGAGGACCAAAGAACTCTAGGAAGAGTTAGGCTTCCAAAAGATTGACACCTATAAAAATAAAAATAATTGAGTCAAATAGTGAGACAGAAGAGGAGAGGGAGGAGTAGAGGAAAAGGTGAGGGGAGGAGAGAGGGGAGGGAAGAGAGGAGTAGTGCAGTCAACTAGAAAGACAGAAAATGAGAGGAGAGAGAAGAGGAACAGGAAAGAGGGAAGGGGGGGGGGGGGGGGGGGAGAGAGGAGAGAGAAGAGGAGATAGTGCAGTCAAATAGTGAGACAGAAGGAGGAACATGAGAAGGGATGGGAGAGGGAAGGAGGAGGAAAGGGAAGAGGGGAAGGAGAGAAAAGAGGAGATAGTGCAGTCAAATAGTGAGACAAAAAGGAACGGGAGAGGAGGGAACAGGAGAGGAGAGGGGACACATGGTCTCTGTTTACCTTGCATGCACGTTCGTTAAGTCCAGAGTGCCATTGAAGCCAAGCCATATTTTAGGACCAAAGACCTCTAGAAGTTTTCTCCCCAGGGCCAGGCCTCCACATTATTGAAGATTGGTGTGGCAGAACCCCGTCTGCGATCCAAACACACTCAATAGGCCATAAAGTAAAATCATGAGTACATTTATTGAATACAAAACATAACAAATAGTTAAAAGTCATAAATATAACCTGTAGCAGGAAAGAGGTATGCAGTCTAGTAACCAAGCAATATCAAACACCATAAGTTCTTGTGATTCACAATATGCATAGCTTGCCAGAACGCTAGAGATTAGGCTGACCTTTAGCGCCACCTAAAAAAAAAAAAAACAGTCTCTTTATCAGAGTAACGTAGCCCAGTCAGGGCAAAAATTCTAGTCCCTTAATCCAGATAAACAGCTTGTTCAGCATAAGGTCCAAATTATTGACACCTATAAAAATAAATGGAGAGTCAAATAGTAAACCAGGAGAGGGAAGAGGGAAGGGGGAGAGAAGGACACATTGTCTGTTTACCTTGCATGCATGTTAGGGAAATCCAGAGTAACGTTGAAGCCATATTGTAGGACTAAAGACCTCTAGAAATTTGCTCCCAGGCCTCCAAATTGAAACCTATAAGAAATAAATGGAGTCAAATCGTAGAGGAGGAAAGGGGAAATGAAAGAGGAAAGGGTAACTGAAAGGGGAAATGAAAGAGGAAAGGGTAACTGAAAGGGGAAATGAAAGAGGAAAGGGGAAATGAAAGAGGAAAGGGGAAATGAAAGAGGAAAGGGGAAATGAAAGAGGAAAGGGGAAATAAAAGAGGAAAGGAAAAAGGAAAGTGGAAAGGGTAACTGAAAGGGGGAAGGAAAGTGGAAAGGGTAACTGAAAGGGGAAAGGAAAAAGGAAAGAGGAAAGGGTAACTGAAAGGGGAAAAGGAAAGAGGAAAGGGAAAAGGAAAGAGGAAAGGGTAACTGAAAGGGGAAATGAAAGAGGAAAGGGTAACTGAAAGGGGAAATGAAAGAGGAAAGGGTAACTGAAAGGGGAAATGAAAGAGGAAAGGGGAAATGAAAGAGGAAAGGGGAAATAAAAGAGGAAAGGAAAAAGGAAAGTGGAAAGGGTAACTGAAAGGGGGAAGGAAAGTGGAAAGGGTAACTGAAAGGGGAAAGGAAAAAGGAAAGAGGAAAGGGTAACTAAAAGGGGAAAATGAAAGAGGAAAGGGAAAAGGAAAGAGGAAAGGGAAAAGGAAAGAGGAAAGGGTAACTGAAAGGGGAAAAGGAAAGAGGAAAGGGAAAAGGAAAGAGGAAAGGGTAACTGAAAGGGGAAAGGGAAAGAGGAAAGGGTAACTGAAAGAGGAAAGGGTAACTGAAAGAGGAACGGGGAACTGAAAGAGGAACGGGGAACTGAAAGGGGAACTGAAAGAGGAAAGGGGAACTGAAAGAGGAAAGGGGAACTGAAAGAGGAAAGGGGAACTGAAAGAGGAAAGGGGAACTGAAAGAGGAAAGGGGAACTGAAAGAGGAAAGGAAAGAGGAAATGAAAGGGGAAATGAAAAAGGGGAAATGAAAGAGGAAAAGGGAAAGGGAAGAGGAAAGGGGCAGAGGAGGACGCATGGTCTGTTTACCTTGCATGCATGTTAGGGAAATCCAGAGTGTGACGTTGAAGCCATATTGTAGGACCAAAGACCTCTAGAAGTTTGCTCCCAGGCCTCCAAATTGCCACCTGTAAGAAAAATAAATGGAGTCAAATCGTAAAAGGGGAGAGGGCAGAGGAAAGGGGAGAGGGCAGAGGAAAGGGAAGGGGGCAGAGGAAAGGGAAGGGGGCAGAGGAAAGGGAAGGGGGCAGAGGAAAGGGAAGGGGGCAGAGGAAAGGGAAGGGGGCAGAGGAAAGGGAAGATGGCAGAGGAAAGGGAAGATGGCAGAGGAAAGGGAAGATGGCAGAGGAAAGGGAAGATGGCAGAGGAGGACACATTGTTTACCTTGCATGCATGTTAGGGAAATCCAGAGTAACGTTGAAGCCATATTGTAGGACTAAAGACCTCTAGAAGTTTGCTCCCAGGCCTCCAAATTGAAACCTATAAGAAATAAATGGAGTCAAATCGTAAAGGAGGAAAGGGGAAATGAAAGAGGAAAGGGTAACTGAAAGGGGAAATGAAAGAGGAAAGGGTAACTGAAAGGGGAAAGGGGAAATGAAAGAGGAAAGGGGAAATGAAAGAGGAAAGGGTAACTGAAAGAGGAAAGGGGAAATGAAAGAGGAAAGGGGAAATGAAAGAGGAAAGGGTAACTGAAAGGGGAAATGAAAGAGGAAAGGAAAAAGGAAAGTGGAAAGGGTAACTGAAAGGGGAAAGGAAAAAGGAAAGAGGAAAGGGTAACTGAAAGGGGAAAAGGAAAGAGGAAAGGAAAAAGGAAAGAGGAAAGGGTAACTGAAAGGGGAAAAGGAAAGAGGAAAGGGTAACTGAAAGGGGAAAAGGAAAGAGGGAAGGGTAACTGAAAGGGGAAAAGGAAAGAGGAAAGGGTAACTGAAAGGGGAAAAGGAAAGAGGAAAGGGTAACTAAAAGGGGAAAAGGAAAGAGGAAAGGGTAACTTAAAGGGGAAAAGGAAAGAGGAAAGGGTAACTGAAAGGGGAAAAGGAAAGAGGAAAGGGTAACTGAAAGGGGAAAAGGGGAACTGAAAGAGGAAAGGGGAACTGAAAGAGGAAAGGGGAACTGAAAGAGGAAAGGGGAACTGAAAGAGGAAAGGGGAACTGAAAGAGGAAAGGGGAACTGAAAGAGGAAATTAAAGGGGAAAAGGGAAAGGGAAGAGGAAAGGGGCAGAGGAGGACGCATGGTCTGTTTACCTTGCATGCATGTTAGGGAAATCCAGAGTGTGACGTTGAAGCCATATTGTAGAACCAAAGACCTCTAGAAGTTTGCTCCCAGGCCTCCAAATTGCCACCTGTAAGAAATAAATAAATGGAGTCAAATCGTAAAAGGGGAGAGGGCAGAGGAAAGGGGAGAGGGCAGAGGAAAGGGAAGGGGGCAGAGGAAAGGGAAGATGGCAGAGGAAAGGGAAGATGGCAGAGGAAAGGGAAGGGGGCAGAGGAAAGGGAAGGGGGCAGAGGAAAGGGAAGGGGGCAGAGGAAAGGGAAGATGGCAGAGGAAAGGGAAGATGGCAGAGGAAAGGGAAGATGGCAGAGGAAAGGGAAGGGGGCAGAGGAAAGGGAAGGGGGCAGAGGAAAGGGAAGGGGGCAGAGGAAAGGGAAGGGGGCAGAGGAGGACACATTGTTTACCTTGCATGCATGTTAGGGAAATCCAGAGTGTGATGTTGAAGCCATATTGTAGGCCCAAAGACCTCTAGAAGTTTGCGTCCAGGCCTCCAAATTGACACCTATAAGAAATAAATAATGGAGTCAAATAGTAAAACAGAACAGGAGAGGGAAGGAGGAAAGGGAAGGGGAGAGGGAAGGTAAGGAGGAGGAGAATGGAGAGGGAAGAGGAGAGAAGGTCACATGGTCTCTGTTTTATAAAGGTGGAATCAAAATACCTTAGATGCATGTGAAGAGAATCCAAAGAGTGACACCCGTTTCTTTAACTTCTGTAACATTCTTTAAACAGTTTCTTCTTAGTATGCCCAACCCATGGCAACTTTAGTCTTCTAATCGTTATAAACGTCAACTCGTGCATCTTCAACTCGTGCATCTTCAACTCGTGCATCTTCAACTCGTGCATCTTCAACTCGTGCATCTTCAACTCGTGCATCTTCAACTCGTGCATCTTCAACTCGTTATAAACGTCAACTTGTGCATCTTCAACTCGTTATAAACGTCAACTTTTTTAAAAAACTTGAATTACAAGAAAGGTGCCCTTCGTTCCTTGGCGGAGGCAAAGGCTGTAATTGCTTCATCCACATTAATATTCTCGGCCAACTCATGCTCTATTGATATTGTAGCAAGCCCCAGAAGTCTCTCTTGTGTCATTGTAGACCGCAAATAGGTTTTAATTAATTTCAGCTTCGAAAAACTACGTTCACCACTTGCAACAGTGACAGGAAGTGTAAGGAGAATACGAAGAGCAATGCAGGTGTTTGGATATATGGTAGACATTTTGGTTTTGTAAATGTACTCCAGAACAGCCCTTGGTGTCATGCAGTCTTTGGGTAAATATCTACACAGTGTATGCAGCTCATAACACAAGTCTGCAGCTTCAATATCTCGTTTTTTGTCTTGACAAAGTGCTGTGTCCAGCTGATCACATTGCTCACGTACTTCTTCTGCAGTCAGTTCCTTAACTGTCGGAATTTTGTACAGTATACCGAAGATACTGCTATATTCTTTAACCTGCAGGAAACGGTCCTCCACTGACTGGAGTGCACAGTCTAGAATGCTGTTAAAAAACTGCACTTTAAAATTCTGTTTTGGATCAGTGACCTGCTCATCCAATGATTCATAGTCAAAGTGCCTT
The DNA here is from genome assembly GCF_040937935.1 of Hyperolius riggenbachi. Taxonomy (NCBI): domain Eukaryota; kingdom Metazoa; phylum Chordata; class Amphibia; order Anura; family Hyperoliidae; genus Hyperolius; species Hyperolius riggenbachi. The sequence goes on along the minus strand of NC_090649.1, from coordinate 467,596,031 downwards.
TTAGTGCGATGGATTCTCCCAACCGGAGCAGGTGGAAAATTAGCTTCAATCTTCAGCTCTTCAGCCAATGTTTGAGCAGTCTTGATGACCTTTTCAAACTCCTCATCTGTACGGTAATTTTGCAGAAACAATTTTGTTTTTTCAAGCTGTTCCATTGCTCCCGAAAGATCAGCTTCAATTTCCTGGAGTCTCTTGCTTGTGATGTTAATGTTGAACAAGATATCATACCACAACACTAATTCACACAAGAATTTAAAGCTGCAAATATTTTTTTGGATGCCTCTTGCTTCCGCTATGGTTTTTGATCGAGTTGCCCCTGTCAATGCGGAATCTTCCATGGCAGCAGAAAGTGCAGCATCTACTTTTCCAATTTGATTCCGGACAGCTTTAACAGCATCAATTCGGCTCTCCCAGCGAGTGGTGCTCAATGGCTTGAGTGTAATCCATTGCGGTGTTACTGACAGGTGTTCCTTTAGAACAGTCCAGCGGTGTGTTGAAGCAGAAAAAAAAACATACAAACTCTGTATTATATTGAAGAACTCAACTGCCTCAATACAGGTAGATGCAGCATCACTAACAACCAGGTTTAATGAATGGGAGCTGCATGGGACATAAAAAGCTCGTGAATTTATCCGTCGAACTTGAGCCTGCACACCATTAATTTTGCCTTTCATGTTTGAACCGTTATCGTAACCTTGGCCCCGCATGTCATGAACACTAATACCAAATGATTCCAGTTCCTGAAGCAGTACTGTTGTCATGCCAGCTCCTGTCGTGTCATCTATATCAATAAATGTTAAAAAGTGTTCTTTAATGGAGACGGGAACAGTAAATTCGGGCGCCTGAGGCAAGTGGACAAAACGGGCGCCGCCATTCACTCCCATAATAAATATCGTTTAATGGGCGCCCGACAGGAAAAAAGGGCGCCGGAGAAAAATAACGTTTAATAAGCGGCGCCCGGAGACTTTTACTGTTTTATAACTGCTTCTCATGATTACACATTATTTTATGATTTATAATTTTTTAAACATTATTTTTAAACGAAAAACAGTACAATCTTTTTTAAAACATTATTTTTAAACGAAAAACAGCACAATATTTTTTCACACGTTATTAATGCTTATCACAGGGGGGTCTTAGGTTTAGCCACCACCAGGGGGGTCTTAGGTTTAGGCACCACCAGGGGGGTCTTAGGTTTAGGCACCACCAGGGGGGTCTTAGGTTTAGGCACCACCAGGGGAGTCTTAGGTTTAGGCACCACCAGGGGAGTCTTAGGTTTAGGCACCACCAGGGGAGTCTTAGGTTTAGGCACCATCAGGGGAGTCTTAGGTTTAGGCACCACCAGGGGGGTCTTAGGTTTAGGCACCAACAGGGGGGTCTAGGGGTTAGGGGTAGGTACAGGGAGGGTTACTTACTATTTTTTTTTAAACGTTATTATACGTTTCACTTTTTAAACGGAAGATTAACGTTTTCACAATTGCCAATTTCATGCACATTATTTAATGATTTATAACTTTAAAAAAAACATTATTTTTAAACGAAATATAGTACATTATATTTTTTAAACGTTATCCATGTTTATCGTTTAAAACCCGGCGCCCTTTTTTCCCAGCGCCCCTTTTTAACGTACGCAATGGAGACAGCTGCAGAGTTGCTTTCCGTACTTTCGGTTGCTGTGACAAATCGCACAATTAATGTCATCTGCTCTTTATGGCTTATATCGGGAGTACAATCCAAAATAATAGAATAATACTTTGCAGCATGAAGATGTGCCAAAATCTTCTCCTTGATCTGCTGAGCTAGTAGCTGTATAATTTCGTTTTGAATTCTTTTTCCAAGATAATGATTGTGCGTTTCCTTGTTGGTAATTCTGTACAAATGCCTCTTCATTACCTCATCAAATTCACTAATTGCCTCCACCAATTTTAGAAAGTTGCCATTGTTTGGTTGAAAAATTTTGTCACTATTTCCACGAAAAGCTAGGTTCTGCATAGCCATAGTTCTAACGAGCACCATTAGTCTCTTTAACACTTTTCTCCAATGCTGTGTTTCTGAATCAATAAGTTCTCTATTTGTGTCAGCAATGGTCAATCCGAGTCTCAGTCTAATCTCTAGGTCTTTCCATTTGTGGAATGCCTTGGTATGGTATTCTGCTCGCTCATGACTTTCCAGATTCCTTATTAGATTGCTCCAATCACTAAATCCTGTTGAACACAGCAAAGAGACTGGAACTTTAGGTGGGAATAACTTGCAACAAAAGCAGAAGACAGCATCTCTGCTCTCTGAGTACATCAGCCACTGTCTTTCTGCTGTCTCCAAGTTTGGCAGGTGGCGTTTGTAATATTTGCGATGAAAGCTTCTGTGTTTTTTATCTTTTGGGAAACGAGCAAGTTTGACCTGCTTTTGACCATGCAGTACCAGATAATCTCTCAATTTGCTGCTCAAATCCATCCATAGGCCAGGGTCTTGCAGCACTGATGGATCAAATTGTGATTCTTCTGACAAGGTTTGTTCCTCAGTTTCTTCCATCTCTACATCCATTTGCACTCTTGAGGTAGCACTAGTAGACGCTTGACTGGTATCTCTTGAACCTTCATCGCCAGCAATATGCAGATCTGAAGAGTGAGAAATACTAATTATCGAAGCACTTCCGCCAGTATCAGAACTAGATGCTTGTGTCTCTTCAGGTTGTGTTGTTCCTTCTGATGTTTCTGGTGAAAGAAACTTCAGCATCGAGCCTTTCTGTTTTGCCAGAGCAGAAGCTTTAGCCTCCCTCTTCTTTTTGTATGCTGCCCCAGAGAGGCGTTTCCGCCCGTCTGACATTTTGATGTAATCTGGGGGGCGGGGGGGCTGGGGGGGGGGGGGGGGGGGGAACGTGGGGGAAGAAAGAAGAGAAAGGAAAAAAAAAATAAAGGAAAAATAAACATACAGTATACATACATTTATACAATGCTTCTGCAAAATATTCACTGCACATCATTTTTTTAAATTAATTTTTCGTAAGTGGAAGAGGTTCAAAACCATGACACTTCCTAGCGCTAACTACACTGACAGAAACAACCATCTCTGCAGCAATCAAGCCTGTATGGTTTGAGTGGTCAGACAGAAGCCACTCCTTAGTAAAAGGCATGTGACAAAATACACCTAAGGCTGGTTTCACAGTGGGACGTTACAGGCGCACGTTAGAGCAGCCTGTAACGCAGCCCACCGCACAGTAATGAAAAATCAATGGGGCTGTTCACAGTGCCCACGCTGCGTTACATTGTAACGTACTGCATGCAGTACTTTGGACGCGGCTGAGCCGCGTTAGACTGCTTGCACATGCTCAGTAATCTTGTGGAGGAGCGGAGAGCGGCCAGGCACATGGCTAATTAATATGCACTGCACGTTGTGACGTGCAGTGTTTACTTCCTGGAGCGGCCGCTCTGTGCGGCGATTGGCCGGCGGGACCACGTGATGCTGCATGCGCACAAGAGTGCGCACCACGGCATCACTGACGCCAGAGTGAGCTGCACAACGCGGCTCACTCTGACGTCCAGATCCAGCACCACCAGGCGTTGCGTTAGGGGGACGTTATGCGACCTTAACGCCCCCTCTAACGCAACGTCCTGGTGTGAAATTAGCCTAAAGGATTCAGACCATGAGAAACAAAATGATGCACGTTAAGGCTAAGGCCTCTCGCTCCCTGCCGCCATCTCATCCAGGCAGTCTGAGTGAAGCACAGAGGCAGTGACTGTGGTGTCTGGCTGCTGCTCTTGCTGTAGCTCCAGGAGAGGCAAAAAAGCTGTTGGATGGATAGGGCTATGGGGGGGGGGAGGGGGCGCAAGCTGCTCTGTGGATGGATGGGGCCATGATGGTGCAGAGAAGCTGCTGGTATGCAGCCTGTGTGTGGATGGATGGAAGCCATGATTGGGCAGATTGAAGCTGCTGCTATCATGCCTATGCAGGTGAATGGATGGATGCATCAGGATGGGACAAGAGAAGCTGCTGTTATAATGCAGGCTGCATTATGAAGCCTGTGTGAGAACAGGAGCTCAGCTACCTATGAGACGAGCTCAGCTACCTATGAGGCTCAGTAAGCCTCATAGGTAGCTGAGCTCCTGTTCTCACACAGGCTCAGAGTCCGGCTGGCAGCAACAGCAGAGTCTCATTAGCAGAAATAGTAAGATTAATTGCCTGACTGACAAACAAGGAAGCACACAGTACAGGAGAACTGGCCTGCATCTGACATTTGGGATGCAGAGTTAAATGGCCCCTTGGGAAGAGCTCTTATCAAGGGTAAATGTGGAGGAAATGCAGGGCTGTGGAGTCGGTACAAAAATCCACCGACTCCAAATCCTCTAATTTGCATATTACAATCTTGTTGATTGAAAGTATGTATGTAAAATGCATCTCTTCACTGCCAACACTTAGGAATTTTACAAGACAACTGAAGTGTGAGTGATATGGAGGCTGCCATATTTATTCCCTTTTAAACAATACCAGTTACCTGGCTATAAGGCTGATCTTCTGCCTCTAATACTTGTAGACATACACTAAAACTAGTCCTTGGTAAGAGTACTTGACGGTACAAACCGGAACAAAGAACATTTATCAGGCCCTAGGCAATGTAACTGTGGGTGCATGTAAGAGTGATGTGCAGGTACTCTGCAGGGGAATATGGGGATTCTTCCTCTATTACACATTCTTCATGTACAATCTGAAACAGGTTTATGGGTGATAGACGACACTTCTGTGTTCAATGTGCACAACATTCTCAGTGGATTCCCTGCAGCTCTGTGGGGAGTGCATATGTAGAGTATAGTACTGCTGTGTAACAAAGTAAACCTGAGACAGATTAAAGTTTTATATGTACCTGGGGCTTCCTCCAGCCCCCTTCAGGCTAATTAGACCTTCGCTGTCCTCCTCCGTTACCTGGATCTTCTGCTGAGTCCAGGTACTTGAGGCAGTCTGGCGTAGCGTGCATGCACACACTCCGCCGCCGGGAGAGTACTACACCTGCGCAGCACTATTGCGCAGGTGCAGAACGCTCCTGGCTGTGGAAGCGGCATGCGGCCGGACTGCGCTGACTGGCTGAATTACCAGGACTCATAGCAGAAGACCCAGGTGGTGGAGGTGGACAGCGAGGGACTGATTAGCCGGAAGGGGGCTGGAAGAAGCCCCCGGTATGTATAAAACTTTTCTTTTCATCCTTCTCAGGTAGTCACCAAACCAAATTTTACCGACATATCAAATTATTTGATTTCATGAGAAAAGAGTGCATACATTTGCATAAATCAGCATCAACGCAGAATTATTTCCATCTCATTGACCATCTCTATTAGTGACACGGCTACACATCAGGCTTTATTCTTACAGCGTAAATGATTTTTAGTATATATGAGATTCCTGTGTACACATCATATATACAGTCACAATCAGATATGTATATCTGACTTAAAAATACAGGGAATGTCTGCAGCACAACTAACTATTAATTGATTGGTTTATTTCATTTTTGTGGACCAAACACAGATATATATATATATATATATATATATATATATATATATATACACGCCAACAGGATGTTAGATATTGGCGTATATGCAGGGCTGGGCCTGCATACCAATACCACTATTCTAGGCACTGACGCATAGGGCCCAACCGTCCCGTTTTCTGCGGGACTGTCACGATTTTGGGGGGCTCTCCCGCTATCACGGTATGAGTCCCCCAAGTCCCGGGCGGCAGTGGGCAGTGATGGTAAAAAAAAAAAATGATCGAGGCGCCAGCCGCGGGTAAGTGGGATGCGGGACGCGTGCATCCCATTACTACCTCCCTCCCTCGGAATCTGGCCCCTGTGTGTCCCCCCCGTTAGAGTGCGGAGCGGGCTGTCATTACCTGCCTCCATGCGTACCGATGTCCAGCTGCATTCTGCTTCCTGTGACGTCACAGGAAGCAGGAAGGCTGAATGAAGCTGGACATCGGTACGCATGGACGCAGGAAATGACAGCCCGCTCTGCACTCTGCTAACGGGGGGGACACACAGGGGCCATATTCCAAGAGAGGGAGGGAGGTAGTAATGGGATGCACGCATCCTCACCACCCACGGGCACCCTCACCCTCCTCCCCACCCACGGCCATCCTCACCACCCACGGGCACCATTATCCTCCTCCCAGGGGCGGCGCCAGGGGGGTGCTTGGGGGTGCTCGAGCACCCCCTAGAATTGTCCAAGCACCCCCAAAGCACCCCCTGGAGTGAACTGACTTCAGGCGTCTAAAAGACGCCAAGTCAGTTCACACCGGCAGCACGGAGCAGCAGGCAGGGCTACGGTAAGATGGCCGCCCGGAGCCCTGTTCTGCAGACTTCGGGCGGCCATTTTCCCGTAGCCTTGCTCTCTGCATGCAGGCAGGAAGTCTCGTGGTGACGTCGGGAAGGAAGAGGATCGTGGGCGCGCGGGCGCTGCGCGCCACAATGAGGTCGGGACTCGGGACAGGAGGTCGGGAAAGAAGGTCTTCTGGCTGTAGGTGAGTAAATGGGTTTTTCTTTTCTTTTTCAGGTGATGCGGATTGTGCATATTGGGGTCATATCTGCTACGGATTGTGCATATTGGGGTCATATCTGCTACGGATTGTGCATATTGGGGTCATATCTGCTACGGATTGTGCATATTGGGGCGATATCTGCTACCGATTGTGCATATTGGGGTCATTTCTGCTACCGATTGTGCATATTGGGGTCATTTCTGCTACCGATTGTGCATATTGGGGTCATTTCTGCTACCGATTGTGCATATTGGGGTCATATCTGCTACCGATTGTGCATATTGGGGTCATATCTGCTACCGATTGTGCATATTGGGGTCATATCTGCTACCGATTGTGCATATTGGGGTCATATCTGCTACCGATTGTGCATATTGGGGTCATATCTGCTACCGATTGTGCATATTGGGGTCATATCTGCTACCGATTGTGCATATTGGGGTCATTTCTGCTACGGATTGTGCATATTGGGGTCATTTCTGCTACGGATTGTGCATATTGGGGTCATATCTGCTACCGATTGTGCATATTGGGGCCATATCTGCTACCGATTGTGCATATTGGGGCCATATCTGCTACCGATTCTGCATATTGGGACCATATCTGCTACCGATTGTGCATATTGGGACCATATCTGCTACCGATTCTGCATATTGGGACCATATCTGCTACCGATTGTGCATATTGGGACCATATCTGCTACCGATTGTGCATATTGGGGCCATATCTGATACCGATTGTGCATATTGGGGCCATATCTGCTACCGATTGTGCATATTGGGGTCATATCTGCTACCGATTGTGCATATTGGGGTCATATCTGCTACCGATTGTGCATATTGGGGCTATATCTGATAACGATTGTGCATATTGGGGCTATATCTGATAACGATTGTGCATATTGGGGCCATATCTGATAACGATTGTGCATATTGGGGCCATATCTGATAACGATTGTGCATATTGGGGCCATATCTGATAACGATTGTGCATATTGGGGCCATATCTGATAACGATTGTGCATATTGGGGCCATATCTGATAACGATTGTGCATATTGGGGCCATATCTGATAACGATTGTGCATATTGGGGCCATATCTGATAACGATTGTGCATATTGGGGTCATTGGACGTGTTTTTTGTTAAAATCTGCTCACATTACGTGTATTTTCTTGAGAAAACCTGCACAATTATGTGAATTTTCTGGGAAAAGGGTCACCAAAACTTGGGCCCTCTGTCTTTGCGTTGCACTTTTAAAGGGAACCCGAGGTGAGAATAATATTGAGGCTGCCATATTTATCTCCCTTTAAGCAATACCAGTTGCCTGGCTGCGGTGCTGGTCCTCTGCCTCTTATTCTTTCAACCATAGACCCTGAACAAGCATGCAGCAGGTCAGGGGTTTCTGACAATATTGTCAGAACTGACAAGATTAGCTGCATGGCTTGTTTCTGGTGTAATTCAGTTCACTACTACAGCCAAATAGATCAGCAGGGCTGCCAGGCAACTAGTATTGTTTAAAAGGAAATAAATATGGCAGCCACCATATCACTCTCACCCTGGGTTCACGTTAAATTACAGTTAGCCCCGCCCTCACCCGGTCATGACCACGCCCATTTTTTCGCCGCGGCGCGCTTCGCGCGCCGCAGGTTGTAGCCACACCCATTTTTGGCGCGGCGCGCTTCGCGCGCCGCAGGTCGTCAGCTCCCCCGGAAATTGGTCCAGCACCTGCATAGCACCCCCTAAAAAAAATTCCTGGAGCCGCCACTGCCTCCTCCCCACCCACGGCCATCCTCGCCCTCCTCACCACCCACGAGCACCCTTACCCTCCTCACCACCCACAGGCACCCTTACCCTCCTCCCCACCCACAGTCATTCATCCTCACCCTCCTCCCCAGCCACGGGCACCCTTACCCTCCTCCCCAGCCACGGGCACCCTCACCCTCATCCTCCCCAGCCACAGGCACCCTCATCCTCCCCAGCCACGGGCACCCTCATCCTCCCCAGCCACGGGCACCCTCATCCTCCCCAGCCACGGCCATCCTCATCCTCCCCAGCCACGGCCATCCTCATCCTCCCCAGCCACGGCCATCCTCATCCTCCCCAGCCACGGCCATCCTCATCCTCCCCAGCCACGGCCATCCTCATCCTCCCCCTCCCCAGCCATCCTCATCCTCCTTCTCCCCAGCCATCCTCATCCTCTTCCTCCCCAGCCATCCTCATCCTCCTCCTCCCCAGCCATCCTCATCCTCCTCCTCCCCAGCCATCCTCATCCTCCCCAGCCATCCTCATCCTCCTCCTCCCCAGCCATCCTCATCCTCCTCCTCCCCAGCCATCCTCATCATCCTCCTCCCCAGCCATCCTCATCATCCTCCTCCCCAGCCATCCTCATCATCCTCCTCCCCAGCCATCCTCATCATCCTCCTCCCCAGCCCTCATCATCCTCCTCCCCAGCCATCCTCATCATCCTCCTCCCCAGCTATCCTCATCATCCTCCTCCCCTCCCCAGCCATCCTCATCATCCTCCTCCCCAGCCATCCTCATCATCCTCATCACCCTTGACTACACATACTACATTTAAAAAGATACAAAAAACGTAATCCGACCCGATCCGACCCCAGCAGCAGCCAGAGGCCCAGAGGCAGCCGCAGCCCGCAGCAAAAGCTGACTCACCGGGGATGGTGCGGTGGGGTCCGGCGACGATGATGGCGGAGGGCAGGCCAGGCATCGGGCACACGAGCCAGCCCAGCATCCACCTTGCGCCGGCGGCAAGAGGCCTAGACCTAGTAGGCCGCCGCCGCAGAGCTGCCGCCCGCCTCAGGACTCGGAAGTCCGGACTCCGGCATGGTGGGTGGGGTGGGTGGGCCGGGCGTGGGCGGCACGTCAGTTAGGGCTGGTGTGTCACAGTCTGTGCAGCCAGGCCGGCCAGGGACTCACCGATTCAGTGTGCCACTGTGCCAGCAGCAGCAGGGTCGGACGGAGACTTCACTGCAGGCTCTGCAGCACTTGAGGCAAAGTGCTAGCTGCGCGTACAGCAGTTTAAAGTGCGCAAATCGCTGAGATATCTTCCTGCGCGGCATAGCCCGAGCTCAGCTCGGGCTTACCGCCAGGAAGGTTAAAGGGAACCTGAACTGAGTAAAATTATTTAAAATAAACACGTGAGGTAACTTCAAATGAACATTACATAGTTACCTCACCATCAGTTCCTCTCAGAAACTCACCATTTTCTTTTGACTATGATCCCTTCCAGTTCTGACAACATTTTGTCAGAACTGAAATGCATCAGTTGCGGTCAGTTATATATCAGTTGCTGTCAGTTATAGCTGAGAGGACAACTGATGTGCCAGGTAATGTCTATGTTTCACTATGGCTTAAGTGGGCGATGTTACAGTTTAACAGTGTGCGGACCAGAAAGCTGTTATGGAGTAATGGCCATTTTCAAAATGGAGGACAGAGAATTCCCTTGATCACAGTGGACAAACAGGATGCAGGAGAGGAGAAAGAGATTGATGAATAGTCTACACAGGAGGTAAGTGTAACATGTGTATGTTTATTTTGACTTTTAATTTTCAGTTCAGGTTTTCTTTAAAGCCTGATAGAGTTGGTTTTGGCTGGAATGTTTCCTAAAATTCCAGTTGGGAAAGTCCTATTTGTTACAAGGGGCTAGGTTTTTGCGTTCTTGTGTGAGAAAGCCATAAATACTGGCCAAAAATGGTCGCCTCGTCAGCCAAAACGTCTTCTTTTCTATAAGCACTGAACGTACAGATGTGAAGGTATTCCTTTAAGCCATGGCGAGGCGTGAGAGTGACATTCAGTATCTGCGTTCCTCTGGGTTCCTCATAGTGTGTCCTCTCACACGTAATTGCTCATCGGGCTGAGGGTTAATCTCCGGTTAATATGCACTTTGGACGCTGGCACGAAACTCAGTCCGGCTATTCTAATATCAAGAAAATACATAAATATGTTTCAAGGAGATAATGTTGCTTATTTTCTGATATTAAAACTATGCTGTGGACCATTAAAAGAGACTCCTCTGGCCATAAAACACGCTTGTCCTCAACAATCTGACGGGCCTTCAGAACGTATGGTTTTCTTAAGACCCAACGGGACAAGCCAAAAAATTCCAAAATTAATGGATTTTTCCTACCAAGAATGCAGGTTGATGGAAAATTCAGATCCTCTACCGAGAGGCAAATTTGTGGTGGCTCAGAAGAGTCTAGAAGACGTGGAAATTAATTTTAAAAGACTTATGTTTGAGTGATCTGTGCAAAGTGGCTGGATTTAAGTAATTAAATAAGGCATGGCCGGATTTGTACTTGTGTAACCTCCAGGCCAGTGGATGGTGAACCTTTTAGAGATGGAGTGTCCAAATTGCAACGCAAAACCCGCTTACATAGTCATGTCACTGCCTGTCCTCAGATGAGCTCACAATCTAATCCCTACCATAGTCATAGTCTAATGACCTACCATAGTATTATTATGTATTCATATAGCACTGACATCTTCTGCAGCACTTTACAGAATATAAAGCCATGTGTAACGATCGGTGAAGCACAGAGAGGATCTGATTACCAGTGATCTGCAGAATCACTGGGAATACAGATGTATACCAGATTATACGTGATCTGCAGTATCACTGATAATCCGATATACTAGCTAACCTCTGTTCACCTGAGTAGAGTGTAGTGTTTGGTGTAACAGTAACACTTTGAGGACTAGGCCTCAGTGCAGCAAGGAGTACTGCACAGATTCCTTCCGCAGACCTGAGCTCTCCAAGACGGGAGGAGTCAGACTGACAGTAGGAAGGACAGACTGAAAGTAACCTTCAGGAGGAAGGATCACTAACAGAGCGAGGAACCGCCTCTAACAGTAAGGTCGGTTCTCGAGGTCAGACAAGCCAGGTCGTACACACACGGACAGATAAAGTACAAGATCAGGAGGCAAAGGCGGAGTCAAAGTACAAGCAGGGTTCAGCAACGGGGTATCAGAAATATCGGGGTACAAAATCAGGAGGCAGAAGCAGAGTCAAGGAACGAGCCGGGGTTCGGCAACAGAGTATCAGAAATATCGAGGTGCAAGATCAGAGTTCAGGAGGATAGTCAAGGCAGGCAAAAGTCATAACAGATAATCACAATCAAACTAGTACTTTAGCTATCAACAGAATCTAGCTAAGTGTAGGATTACAGCTCCAGCTGGTCCCGGCACACTTGCGGATCTGACTACGGATCTGGGTGCTCCCACATATGTGATCGCACGCCAGACAAAGAGCAAGTGAACAACCAGCAGTATATATACTCTAGGACCTTTCCAGGACCTCCCTAATTGCTGGTCCAATGAGAGCAGTGGAATTTGTCAGCTGACCCAGCTGGTCAGCCGACTCCCTTCTAACTGCTATTTAAACTCTGCCTCTGTGATCGCACGCCAGACAAAGAGCAAGTGAACAACCAGCAGTATATATACTCTAGGACCTTTCCAGGACCTCCCTAATTGCTGGTCCAATGAGAGCAGTGGAATTTGTCAGCTGACCCAGCTGGTCAGCCGACTCCCTTCTAACTGCTATTTAAACTCTGCCTCTGTGCTCGCACGCGTGTAAGTCTGAATCTTGGTGGACTATCAGTCCCAGCCACACCAGTACTGTCATGCAATGTATCTAGTGCGGGGGCCGCCTCTGATGCGGATTCCGCCGTTACCAATGCGGATTCCGCCGCACTGCCTATGCAGCATGCGGCGTTTTTTCCGTGTTGTGACGCCATGCTGGACGCGGAAACGGCCGCCTCACCTCGAGAGACAGCGGCCTTTCCGCGTTTCCTTATACCATGCCTCTAACCCTCCTCAGAGGAGCTCACAATCCAGTCCATTGTCATAGTCTAATGACCTACTATATTATTATTATTATTATTATTTATTTACAGTATATAGCACTGACATCTTCTGAAGCACTTCACAGAATACATGTCATCATGTCACTGACTGTCCTCAGAATAGCTCACAATATAATCCTATCAGAGTCATAGTCTAATGTACTAGCATATCATTATTATGGATTTATATAGCACTGACATCTTCTGCAGCACTCTAGAAAGTACATAGTCATGTCACTGACTGTCCTCAGAGGAGCTCACAAGCGAATCCTACCATTGTCATAGTCTAATGACCTACCATATTATTATTATGTATTTATATAGCACTGACATTTTCTGCAGCACTTCACAGAATACATAGTCATGTCACTGATTGTCCTCAGAAGAGCTCACAATATAATCATATTATCATTATAATCATATTATCATTATGTATTTATATAGCACTGCATCTCAATAAGCATACACATCATACTTACCTTCCGCGTAGTCTGCTCATCAATCTCTTTCTCCTCTCCCCTATCCTGTTGGTCCCCTGTGAGTGATGGAGTTTTCTGTCTTCCATTTTAAAAATGGTGATGTCACTGTAATCACTCCTTAAAAAAATTCACTTTTGGTTAAAGTCAGATTTTCAAGCAGGAAGAAGCGGGCTTGCTGCAATGTTCCCTCTGATCACCCTCCCATTTCCTCCCCGTAAGAGTAGTAAATGGGATGCAGAGGAGGAAGGAATGGGAGGGTTATAAGCGGGAACATTGCAGCAAGCCCGCCTCTTCCTGTCTGAAATTTTGACTTTAGCCAAAACACACATTTTTCAAGGAGAGATTACGGGGCCGGGGGAAATGAGGAGGGGAATGGACAAAGCATAGAGGTATGTGGATTCAGCATGGATAATCATTTGCAGCTGTTTTAATAAAATCATCAATATAAAAATCAGTAAGGTGACCTTGAACACACATATAAGACAAGACATTAGTGATGATTGTAACCACCTAATTACGATTACGCAACATTTTGCCTTTACCTAATCACGGCTATACGTATATGTATATGTACGTATATGTAATTACGATTTGTAAATTCAATTGATTTCGTTTAATAATTTGTAATTTTGTGTAAATTTTCACATAATATGCACATCATTTTTTGCTGACTTTAGCCGTAAATAGTAAAACCCCCATACTTGCTTTTGTCACCAAAATTTCTACATATGTTAATGAGAATAGTAGGTGTACGTTAATTTTTTTTAAAAAAAAAACCTTGCAGTTTTTGAAAAAAATCGATTTTAAATATGCAAAAAAAAAAAAAATGTTTTTAAACTCAGAAAAACTACAGTTTAAAAAACATTTTTCCTTTGCATTTTTAAAATTATTTTTTTCTCAAAAACTACAAGGTCTTTTCGAAAAAATTCTTTTGACTTGTATCCACTATTCTCCTTACTGTATGTAGCAATTTTGGTGGCAATAACATGTATGGGGCTTTGCTATTCCCCGTTAAAGTCAGTATGAAATTATGTGAAAATATACGTGAAATTATGAATGATTACAGACAAAATTAATTATGATTTTCCCCAAAATTTTGCATTATGATTTTGCATCATAATTGCAAATTTCCATTGCGAAATTACAACTATGCAAAATTTGTTCTCATGACTACACTGCACTTCATAGTCAAGTTGTCTTAGGCAAGATACACATATAAAACACTGCGCTAATACAAGGGTGTAAAATACTCGGTGGTGCGCTACCTAGTTCAAAAATGTACAATAATATATATTAAACCAGCGCACATATGGAGTCCAAAATGATTTAAGGATCAAATCTACAAGTTCACTTTAGTCCTTGACTCGCAGTAGTGAGGTATACGGTATGTATCTTCTACTGTGTGTACCACCACCACACCCTCAAGATGGAACACTCACCGCAATGAGTTGACCCACTGCAAGACTGGGTCAAACAGCGCCTATAGGGACATCAAGGCCTCCCTCTGCCTATACCGATCATCACCGATCCACTCCACAAATTCAGTAGTGATTCCGTATCAATAGCACCTCAAAACAAACCAATAGGCTCCATAGCGTGATAACGTTAAAAACAATTTATTAAAAATTAATCCTAACAACTCACATGCTCGTTTCTTTGTAAATGGCACTGAGTTTTTACGGGCTCAACCCCGATCGTGGGCCACCTGGCAGGCTTTCAGCGGCGCTGTCTCGCTGCACTCCGGCTCTCGCATGCCACGCCGACCTAACTTCCGCCTCCTGCGTTCCACGTACGCACGTCCCGCCCGACCGGTTTCGTCACTTCCGGTGACTCATCAGGGGCATGATAAGTTGTCTTAGGCAAGTAGGCACGATGCAAGGCAAGTGGTACGATTGTGCTACAATTGCTGGGCGGAGTTAATAAGCAGCCCTGGTAAGCACCTTCTCCCAGCTTGAGTTATGCTACCAGATCCTTGCCAAGTGTAAGAATAGCTACTGCATTCAGCCATAAGAGGTGACAGAGCTGGGACAAGGTCCTCCAGCACCCAAGGCTGAGAAAACAAAGTGTGCCCCTCCATCCTTCCCACCCCAGCCATCACACACTGATTGCTATTAGACTAAGAGGCGCCCCAGGGACCCCAACCCCAACCAACACCCTAATCTCTAGTTATCTGGCTTGCAGTCACTGTCATGCATCCCCTTTTCTTATTTCTCTCTACTTCAAACACAATAGGGGAATGATAGCTGAGTGAGTTGTGCGTCCAGGGCCGCGCCTGGGCGGGTGCTGCAGGTGCATTGCACCCAGGCGCCTGTCCCTAACAGGTGATACCCGGCCGCCGCTAACCCCCTCTGGCCGCTGCTCACCCCTCTCTAGCCGCTGCTCCCTCCCTCCCTCTAGCCGCGTCAGACCTCGATCAGGCGGCGACCAATAGTGCGGGCGCTTCACTTCCGCATATAGGGTGGGTGCGTCCGCCGCCCGCTCCTACTGGTCGGGTCGCCCGCTGATCAAGAGGTCTGACACTGCAAGGTGAGGGGGGAGCGGCGGCGGCTAGAGGGTGGGTCCCTGTCACTCACTGCCTAAAGGGGGTCCCTGTCACTCACTACCTAAACGGGGCCCCTGTCACTCACTGCCTAAAGGGGGTCCCTGTCACTCACTACCTAAACGGGGTACCTGTCACTCACTGCCTAAAGGGGGTCCCTGTCACTCACTACCTAAACGGGGTACCTGTCACTCACTACCTAAACGGGGTCCCTGTCACTCACTGCCTAAACGGGGCTCCCTGTCACTCACTACCTAAAGTGGCTCCCTGTCACTCACTAGCTAAACGGGCTCCCTGTCACTCACTAGCTAAGCGGGGTTCCTTTTCACTCACTAGCTAAACAGGGCTCCCTGTCACTCACTAGCTAAAGGGGTCCCTGTCACTCACTAGCTAAACGGGGCTCCCTGTCACTCACTAGCTAAACGGGGCTCCCTTTCGCTCACTAGCTAAACGGGGCTCCCTGTCGCTCACTAGCTAAATGGGGCTCCCTGTCACTCACTAGCTAAACGGGGTCCCTGTCAGTCACTACCTAAAGGGGGTCCTGTCACTCACTAGCTAAACGGGGCTCCCTGTCACTCACTAGCTAAACGGGGCTCCCTGTCACTCACTAACTAAACGGGGCTCCCTGTCACTCACTAGCTAAACGGGGCTCCCTGTCACTCACTACCTAAAGGGGTTCCTGTCACTCACTACCTAAAGGGGGTCCCTGTCACTCACTACCTAAAGGGGTCCCTGTCACTCACTACCTAAAGAGGTCCCGGTCACTCACTATCTAAAGGGGTCCCTGTCAGTCACTACCTAAAGGGGTCCCTGTCACTCACTACCTCAAGGGGTCCTGTCACTCACTACCTAAAGGGGTCCCTGTCACTCACTACCTAAATGAGGGTCCCTGTCACTCACTCCCTGAACGGGGTCCCTGTCACTCACTACCTAAACGGGGTCCCTGTCACTCACTACCTAAAGGGGGTCCCTGTCACTCACTACCTAAACGGGGCTCCCTGTCACTCACTACCTAAACAGGGTCCCTGTCACTCACTACCTAAACGGGGTCCCTGTCACTCACTACCTAAACGGGGTCCCTGTCACTCACTACCTAAAGGGGGTCCAGGCTGGCTACATATACTGGGGACACTGGCTGTTTGTCATTATGTGCATTTACTGGTGAAAAGCTGTCTCTTATTATGTGCATTTACTGATGAAAAGCTGTCTCTTATTATGTGCATTTTCTGGTGAAAAGTGGTCTCTTATTATGTGCATTTACTGGTGAAAAGCGGTCTCTTATTATGTGCATTTACTGGTGAAAAGCTGTCAATTATTATGTGCATTTACTGGGGAAAAGCTGTCCCCTATTATGTGCATTTACTCGTGAAAAGCGGTCTCTTATTATGTGCATTTACTGGTGAAAAGTGGTATCTTATTATGTGCATTTACTGGTGAAAAGTGGTCTCTCATTATGTGCATTTACTGGTGAAAAGCGATCTCTTAATATGTGCATTTACTGGGGAAAAGCTGTCTCTTATTATGTGCAGTTACTGGTGAAAAGCTGTCTCTTATTATGTGCATTTACTGATGAAAGGCTGTCTGTCATTACGTGCATTTACTGGTGAAATGCTGTCTCTTATGTGCATTTAGTGGGGAAATTTTGTCAGTAAAAATAATCTTTTGTCAGTAAATTTTTAGGTATTTGTCAGTAAAAAATAACGTGAAAGGTTGGCAACACTGGCAGGCTGCGCGGCGCAATGGGAAACATACAGGCAGCCCACCTCATGCTTGGGCTTGGCGGGGGGAGGAGCCAACGACAACGAGCGAGAGTAGGGTGGCCGCAGGCAGCCATAAATAAACAGTGTGTGACTGCGTCGCACTCGCAGAGCCTCTCAGCCTGAGTCAGTCCAGAGACTAGCAAACTCGCAGGCAGCCAAAGCCAGCCAGGAGCAAGCCCATGGAAGAGGGGTAGGAATGGGGTATCACATGCATGCATAAAGAGGTGGAAGGTGTGGGTGTGATTAGGCAGGACATGGGTGTGGTTATGTGGTTGGGAAAGGTTAATTTAACCACTCCCATAGGCACCAAAGAAAATCTTGCACCCAGGTGCCAGGCACCCCAGGCTCACCCCTGTGTGCGTCCCCTGCTACACTGCACCCTGAGGCTGAAGCCTCTCTTGCCTCTGTCTCGGCCCAGCCCTGTGTGATGATCAGTACTGTTGATCATAATGGATTATCTCGCTTTCATAAAACTTCACATTATTTTCACAAATACGATCCTGATGGTAAATACCTTTTTACATGAAATCTTGATTTTGCGTAATTTTTGCAAGTTATAGGAAATTGGATGTATGGAATTCACTAAAGTGTTTTTTTATAACATACTCATAGATTGCTTTATGTGGGAAAATTTGTGGGCATGCACGCAAAAATTCATTTTCACCAAATTAAGCCAATAGGAACTAGAGGAAATATTTTCACATAAATGAAATATTTTCACATTAATATTTCCACATAATTTATGCATTATAATTACAATTATGTGCAAAACCAATTTAGCAGTAGTTTGAAATTTTTCATTTTGATTTTGCATCGTAATTGTGAATTTTTTGAACGAAATTACTGCTATGCGACATTTGAGCTTATCTCTAGTAATCAAGGATAGTAGTGATCAGAGACAGAAGTTATTAATGAAACCCAACGATGAGCAAAAATGCAATATTCTTTTCACATTCATTTTCGCAAAAATAATGTTAAATTCGACTTTCGAGCAAAAATGCCACCGAAAATCATTTTGTAATAATTGTGTAGATTTTCACACTACAAATAATAATTGTGTGCTTTTTGCAAATTTTTGCGGTAAAGATATTTTTTCCATGTTTCTTACAAATTTTGGCAAATTCATTTCCTTTGACTATTTTGCAAAAATACAGTGTATTTTGGCAAATATTTTCTCAAAATCGTAAATAGCATTTTAGTTGCGAAAATTATTTGGAGAAAATCGCAAGCAACACTTCCTGGATCCTGTGTGTCTGTGAGCACAAGGCAATGCACAGCAGATATCATATACTGAACCAGATAAATCTAATTTTATATTGAAAAAAACAGTTCATGAGTAATGCCCACAATTGTCCATTGGGTCACTTTGTAAGAAAAGAATTGGCAAATAAAGTAGTAAAAAAATTATATTTAAATGAAGAGGCTGTTGGGTAGATTCCTAGCAATGGCCTCAATTCACTAAGCTTATCTCCTGTCTTTAATAACTCTTCTAGAGTTGTTACCATGGTGATAAGGCATGTAGTATTCAGGAAACATTTTACCTCAGGCAAGCCTAAAGTTAACTCTTCTGTCTTTAAAATAACTCTCCAATCCTTAAAATAACTCCAGAGTTAAAGACAGGCTGTTAATTAACTGCGTGTGAAAATAACTACAGAGGAGGTAAATTAACTACAGAGGAGGTAACTTAAAGAGACTCCGTAACAAAAATTGCATCCTGTTTTTTATCATCCTACAAGTTCCAAAAGCTATTCTAATGTGTTCTGGCTTACTGCAGCACGTTCTACTATCACCATCTCTGTAATAAATCAACTTATCTCTCTCTTGTCAGACTTGTCAGCCTGTGTCTGGAAGGCTGCCAAGTTCTTCAGTGTTGTGGTTCTGTGATGCATCTTCCCCCTCCAGGCCCCTCTCTGCACACTGCCTGTGTACTATTTAGATTAGGGAAGCTTCTCTCTTCTCTCTTATCTTTTACAAGCTGGATAAATCCTCCTCTGAGCTGGCTGGGCTTTCACATACTGAGGAATTACATACAGGCAGAGCTGTACTGCACTCTGCAGGAAGAAACAGCCTGACACTTCAGTGGAAGATAGCTGCAGGGGGAAAGAAACACACAAATGATCTCTTGAGATTCAAAAGGAAGGGTGTATACAGCCTGCTTGTGTATGAATGTATTTTCTATGTGTGGACATACTGTACATCAACCTACTTCCTGTTTTGGTGGCCATTTTGTTTGTTTATAAACAAACTTTTTAAAACTGTTTTTAACCACTTTTAATGCGGCGGGGAACGGCGAAATTGTGACAGAGGGTAATAGGAGATGTCCCCTAACGCACTGGTATGTTTACTTTTGTGCGATTTTAACAATACAGATTCTCTTTAAGGAATGAAGAGGTAAGATAACTCTCTCACGTGTGGAGGTAAGTTTTCTCTTGCTTTATTATCTCTAGCATGATCTTAGTGAATTGAGGCCATAGTCTATTCTGGAAATGCATTGTGTACCTTTTTGTAAATTGCTCCCTTAGTGATATTTAGTATGAAACGATCACAATATAAACCCAAAACAAATCCCCCAAATTTAGATTCTCTTGGCCATATGTAATTCACTTTTTTTCGCCTGTGTTTTCTTCTAGGTGATATTTTTATACCTTGTCAATAAAATGCCTTTTAAGCCACCACCAGAAAGCAAGTAAATACAAGTAGAATAATTTTGATGGTACTTTTTCACCTAATTTTTGGAACTTTTTCAATTGCAAAGTGCTGAAAAAGTTATTTGAAACAGAAGATGAAAAATTATCTCCTAGGAGAAAACTTAGGAGAAACAAATAAATTGGATAAAGGCCTCCAAATCCTAGAATTACTCCAGGCAATAGATTTGTAGATTTGACAAATTTTCTGTTTTATTGAACTCCTGGATTACATGAAATGTATAACCACCTCGTCTCTCGCAGGCGGCCTGTCTGTGTAATACTACACCTTTCCGCTGTGCAATGTTTTGACAATTTGAAAATTTATGTAGCTCTTACAGAATCTGTATTTTTTTTCCTCCGATTACATTTCTCGAATCTACTTCATTCTCTTGTTTGATCTTCTGACTCTCTCCATCACTTAGAAACATATTATGAAGTTGCGTTTAAACAAAGCTAGATGGTTACCAGGAAACGGTGTTCTTATAACAATGTTGTGTGGGATGAAACACACAAATCTGATTAGAATTCCGATGTGTTAGGACAGGGAATGAGAAAATAGATATACCTTGGAAGTTGGGACATATGAAAAAGTGGTGGTCATTTCAAGAAGGAATATTATTAACACCACTTTTCATCCAGTCCTTGTTAGCCCCCTACGGACCAGGGAAGCTTTGACATTTTAGCTTTGCCCCTATTCAATCGGCAATAACTTTTCCCTTCTTATGACACCTAAATTAAATATATATCATATTTTTCAAGACAAACTAGACTATGTCATTTTTTTCCCTGGAACAATTTTATTTATATGCATTTCAATGGGAAAAAGAGGAAATCAATAGAAAATAACGACATTATTTCTCAGTGTTACCAATTTCAGTTAATAAATAAAAAGCGGTACTGTAGAAAAAAACCCACAAATTTTGTTTGGCTATTTCTCCTGTTTATTATCACAAATCTTAGATTATGTACCTGTCACAAGTTATGGTGAGGATTGTGGGTTCAGAAACAATGCTACAGTGTGTATTTTTCACTATGAGCTGAGAAAATAAAAGTATTTTTAATGATAGGATTAAATCTGATTGTCTCAAGAAACATATATTCCCTTTCACCAATTAGTCAATTAGTGCTGCAGCAGATAGTGCTGTAGGTGTGCATGGAAACAAGCCAAATAGTGTAAAGCTGTTCTTTAGCTACAAGACGTATCTCTACGTCCTCGAGGCTTAGATAAAGTCACAGAGGACGTAGGTATACTGTAGCTGAGGCTAAGAGGTGGAAAAATCTTGGAAAATATTTATGCATTTTATTATAATCATCAATATTATTTTATATAGCACTATCATCTAACATGGTGCTGTACTTGGTACAATGAAGACAATTTGGTTGCCATATTACTGCTACTGCCCAGAAGCCTCTGCAGGTTTGTGCCTGCGCTCCCCTTCATGTAACAGCGTGGCCATGCTGAATCTGCAAAAGCATGGCCATCCCTGCACAGTAGCATGGTGCCACTTGTCGATGAGCGGCTCCATGCTACTCGGCCGGCACAGTATGCTGTGGTTGTTACTGAAGAGGAGCTTGACTGCATAACATATTCAACAAGCCCTTGTCGAATATATTCTAGGGGTCCGTGTGTGAGAATGGTGGGGGTCAGGAGGACGTGGGAAGCCTCAGAAGGGTCTAAAGGCTGTCCTCTTCTTAGGTGTCTAGATTTTTTGGGCCTCAGATACACTTTAATGCAACCCTGAAGCGAAACTAAAAGACTCGCACTTCGCCGGGGGGGGGGGGGGGGGGGGTACAAGGACAGTACGGTGGAGCCGGCAAAGGGTCTAAACTGTCAATAGAGAGCTCCATGCAGGGTTCATTGGGTAGTGAAGCATCCCTCTAATTGATGCCGCCCTAAAGCACGTGATTCACACAGCTTCATGGAAGAACCGTTCCTGGAGGGACAGCACACTCTACTGAGTGATGTGAGTGACAGCATCCTCGCTTGAGTGAGTGTAGTGGGGACAGCATCCTCGCTTGAGGGAGTGTAGTGGGGACAGCATCCTTGGCTGGGCAGAGTGAGGCGTAGCATCCTCTCTGATCAGAGTTAGGCACAGTGGCATCTAATAAGTGACATAAGTTAAAGTGGATCCGAAATAAACTTTTACTCATTGCATAATTGTGTTCCTTTCATATAGTTTATAGGGCATTCCTCAAGCCAAATACTTTTTTGTTTTGTTTTAATACTGTAATTCCCTATAAACTAAACAAGCCTCGCCCACAGCTTTTCACAGTGCCTTGGCACTGTTGCAAGGGCTTATGGGAGCTCAGTTTGGGCAGGAGGAGGTTACTAGCCAGAGATTTCAGAGGCAGAAGGGAGGAGGGAGGAGGAGAGGGGACTGAATTTACACACAGGCAAGCTGATAGCATCTCCAGCCCTCAGCCTGTGAAAATGTGACAAACAGAACATGGCTGCCCTCATTGTATCACATGAATAAATAATGATAAACTTTTGAAGCTGTTTGCAGCTAGATTTGCTGTGTAAACTATCTAAACTATCTAAACTTTAGTTAAGATATATAGACAAGTTATTTGTAATAGTTAATTTTTCATCTCGGATCCGCTTTAAAGCACCCCCTCTGGGTGGAGTAATGGGCAGCATCCAATATGTTAAATGGCAGCTTTTTTCCAGTTTCCCTTGCACTGCAAATACAGTTGTTCTTTCCCACTGAGTGAAATATTTGAGATATGAAAGAAGATGTTGTAAAGATATGACATCCAAACACCATATTTCACGCTGACAAGATCTATTTACTGCGCCATGTAATATGGAAACTGCACAGTTAATACAGTATATCACAGAGATAAGTTATGACTGGGATTCCGCTCATGATAATTAATCTCGTTGTTTTATGGTTCGGTTCAGCATGGCATTAGATTTAAAGTAGCGCAAGTTTAAAAGCTGTCACTTTATAATATACAATAAGGCATACGGCATGGATGTATTAGTCAGAAAATAAACCAATTATCTTATCTCTTGGCTTTAAAATCCCGTTGGAATGTTTTTTGTTTTTTTAAGTATATACTTTCATAAAATGTTAGACGTATATTTTTAATAAAAGGACAATCGTTTTTAAT
The DNA here is from genome assembly GCF_040937935.1 of Hyperolius riggenbachi. Lineage (NCBI taxonomy): Eukaryota > Metazoa > Chordata > Amphibia > Anura > Hyperoliidae > Hyperolius > Hyperolius riggenbachi. The sequence continues at coordinate 467,573,065 of NC_090649.1, read as the reverse complement.
CTAATATATATATATATATATATATATATATATATATATATATATATATATATGATTATTTATATACAGTGTGTGTGTGTATATATATATATACTGTATATATATATATATATATATATATATGTATATATATATATATATGTATATACACACACATATATATATCGTTATGGAAAACTGAATGTCCAGGTCCTGGCCTGGTATAGTAAACTCTGACTTACTAGAACTTTTGTTATAGTAAGCCTATTTTTTGGCCCCTGCAGTATTCTGTATCCGGCGATAGTGGGCGGGCGTCATACCTCAGTGAGAGACCCATGTGGTTGGTGGGCGGGGCTGGCAGCCACTTGTAGCCTGCTCGCTATCTGCACACTAATCTGCGCCTGCGTGGATTACCTCAAAAGCCCCAGCCGGTGAGACCTGTGCTGCCTGTGCAAGCTGCTGCCTGATTACTGAGGGTATTGCCTGTCATCTGTGACTTGTTTGTGCATGACTGCAATGCTGCAGTATCATCCAGACTACACAGAAATGTGGACAGAGCTTTACCTGCATTAACTGGTGGGACCTATGATTCCTGTGCAAGCTGTTGTACGATTATTGCCCTGCCTACATATCACCGTGCATTTTGATTTAGCTTAAACACTGTTTGTGCTCACTTGCTGAAGCATTAAAAAGGAAAAATGAATCCCAGTTCTTGACTGAATTAAGATACACATACCATAGTATACTTAAAGAGAAATTCCGACCAAGAATTTAACTTTATCCCAATCAGTAGCTGATACCCCCTTTTACATGACAAATCTATTGCATTTCACAAACAGACCATCAGGGGGCGCTGTATGACTGATTTTGTGCTGAAACCCCTCCCACAAGAGGCTCTGGTACCGCGGTACTCTGGGCAAACTGCCACAATGTAACAATGTTCACAGACAGGAAATGGCTGTTTAGAGCTGTCTGTAACAGCCAGAACAGCTAGGAACAGCTACATAAACTGCCCACAGTAAAAATGTCACCATGTAATAAATGTCAGAATGTGAATCTGGGAGAGGAAAGATCTTACAATGAGCAAACACTGACTAAATCATTTATACATAATTATTGTAAAAATGAAGCACTTTTTTTTATTACATTATTTTCACTGGAGTTCCTCTTTAATGTGCTTGAGTATGACAGTTTCTTATAAAGTAAACTTTTAATATTGTAAACTTCTTCTTCCGGTACCTTGGACTTAAAGAAGCAATTAAAAAATACATTAATGTGAAAAAAAGAGCTTGCTATACTGATATGGACTGTATATGGCAAAATCTATGTCAGAATAAGCCAACCCTATAATATGCATCTAGTACAATATAGAACAACAAATTAATTAAGGGTTTGTAAGCCAGTGAACAATGATAACTATTACTGTATTTATTATTACTGTATTACCAAAAAGTGGGGAGAAAATGTCCCTGGGTCTTATACAGCAAAGGCAGGGAATCCCCGACTTACAAACGCCCGCCAATACAAACCGCTGACCCGCCACCATGTCAGGGATTCCCTGCATGTGTGCGGCGCGCCCGCTCCCCTCCCCCTCTCCCCACATGCCTCCGCTCCCTCCCACATGTCAAGTGGAAGTACTGAGTACTGCAGGGCCCCCAGGTCTCCCCCTGACTTTTGCCTCCTGGGGACTTTGCACTAATTTCTCAGAATAGTAACTCACCTATCCCAGCACGCTGTTCCGTCCATGCTCCATGTCCTCATCCCAGCTGGCTGTCTTTTCTCCTTGACCTGTCATTACACAATAACAATCGCAGAATTGCGGAGAAGAGGCATCCAGCAAGGATGAAAACAGGGATCATGGATGAAATAGCGAACCGGGATAAGTGAGTTACTAGTCTTACAAAAACAGTGCAAGGGTCCTGGGGAGCACAGTAAGGTTGAAGGGGGAGATCTGGGGGCCACAGCAGCTGGCTTGAGTGCCCTGGGGGGTGAATATGCTGGAGAAGGGGCAGGAGGCCCCCCCAGGTTAACTTTGCCCATTGTGGCTAGAACCGGCCCTGGTTAAACCCCCCTAGTGACCAGGCCATTTTTTACTAAATAGGCCACTGCAGCTTTAAGGCCTCACTACGGAGCTGCACAACTCAGCACTCAAGTGATTCCCCTCCTTTTCTCCCCACCAACAGAGATTTATGTTGACGAGGTCTGATCGCTCTTGATCTTTGAATCCTATGGGAGAAAAACACTTTACAAATATTATTGTGTTGTATTGAGACCTTTTTTTTTTTTTACAAAGTCCAAATTTCCTTTAAAGCAAATCTGAAGTAATTAAAAAATAAATAAATACCATATTTAAACCAATAGAGGGAAGCCTCTGGAGCATGCAGATCCTCCTAGACTCCTCCGCTGTACGCCTGGACCCACTTTTCCTTCAAGGCCATGCTCCCCTCCATGTACGAGTGTGGCCGCACTGCGCAGGGGGAAGTAGGGTTAGCTTCTGCACAGTATCATGAAGCAAGTCCATACTACTGTGCAGGCACCGGCTGTACTTCGCACTTGGAGGAAAGCATGTCTGTGAGCATATTATTTGACATCTACATTTACTCACTTGGGTTTCAATACCACTTACGGACAATACACAACTGTACCTCTCGGCCCCAGACCTTAACTCCCTCCTCACACGTGCTCCTGACTGACTGCCTGTCTCCTTATCCTTTATCCTTATGCCTATCCTTTTTCATGACCTTTCACTTTTTAAAACTTAATATAAGTAAAACAGAACTATGAATTTTTCCAACGTCTCTGTCCACCTCTCTGCCTGATATAACAATAAATGTGTATAACACCCCTATAACTTCAGTTCCCAAAGCACAGTGCTTAGAGGTAATATCTGACCCTTCTCTCTTTTAGTCCTCACATTCACTCCCTAATCAGCTCCTGTCCTGTCATCTCCAACTCAAAAACATATCTAGAATCTGACCTTTTCTCACTCAGGACACGACAAAAGTATTAATACAGAGGCGCCAATGAAGTATAAAATAAATTAAAAACTGTTTAAAATTGGGGGGGGGGGGGGGGGGGGGGACTTACCTCCCCACAAAAGAAGACACAATAATGTGTAATATACAGATTACATTTATTTCTTGCTCCAAAAGATCTGCAATGCATTTCCGCTTCCTCAGGCAAAAATACAAGAAGGAGCAACTCTAAGAGTGTCTATATATGGTATAGATCACAGAGGTGCTATATGTGCTACCTGAGAGCTACTGTTTTGTCCCCTGTTTTATTGCCTGATGAAGCGGGCTTGGTCCTGCGAAACGCGTTGCATCTATTGGGGTACTAATAAAGTGTTTATTTATGTCAGACAAGTAGTCTAGTCTGCTTTCGGAGGTAAGTCCACCACTGCCTCCCCAGCATATTTTAAAACTTTTAATTGTTGTTTTTATTCTGCTGGCGCCTCTGTTCATCAAAGTCATTATAGTGTCCACCCTTGGTGGAAGGGGGACCCACCCCTACCTTTCTTCTATCTACAGAGAGCGACTTCTTAACCCTGAGTGAGGACAGGTCTAATCTCCTCACCTGCATTCACAGTGGTTGCCTCAGCGGTAACCCTTGTTTGTGAGTATAACCTTCTCACATTACATTATCCACTATTCTCCTGAGCATACTACACCATATTGGGCTCTCGGTGTCTTTTTCTTATTATGTACTCCATGTTCGTTTCTTACTTTGTACAGCCCCACGTAATATGATGGCTTTTTATAAATCTATACTAAAAATTATTATTGTTTGAATATTTCCAAAGGGCCTCGTCACAGGAACTAAGAGGCCAAAGAAAATCAGCAGAAGCCTCTCCAGAGACTTCCCTCTACTGAGGAAAGTATTTAATTTTTTTTCTTGCTTCAGTTACCCTTTAAGTTACTACAATAATTATCAACAAGGTTGGTAAAGAGGATTTTTTAAAAATAATTTTCATAAAATACTGGTTATGCTCCTTAAGTTGCTAGGCCATTTGCTATCATTGCAGGTCAAACGTTAAAAAAAAATTGAAAGGTAGTGTGTTAATGCAAAAAGTATTACTCTTATAAAAAAAAAGCAATGGCATCTTCTGTATTTTTCACACTTCAAGTTTCCTTTAAAAATAAAGAAAGTTGAGCTAAGTTTATAAAAGTTTACTTTTTCAGCAATAAAGCATCATTCATGCTAGAGCAATTCCCTCCCCCCGCTACTTCTCATATCCAGTTACCTTCGCTTGCCAGAAATTCTTCTGTCTCATTACCAAAAAAAGTTAAAAGTTCAGAACGCCTGTGTTCATATTTTTTCCCCCACCAATAAAATATCTTATAAAGTTTGGCGTAAGTTGTCCATATTTGTGTGTGTCACTTCGTAAAAGATGGGAGAAAGATCCAGCCAATATGGAAGTCATTGTGGTGTTAATAACTTTTTCAGTAGCGAGGGGAGCGCAGCGGAGAGCCCACACCCCCGAGCTATGAATTATATGGAAAATGGAAGAGAGATTAATGCAGATTGTTGTTCAGCAGGATATCCCAACAAGCCGCACAATTTAGCAGTGTTGTAGATACCGGGAATACGATTACAGATGAGTTTTCCATTTGGGATCCTGTTCCTCAGTGACTGCGCTAATGGAGATAAATAAAATAAAAACTGAGTAACAACAAATGGCTTTCTCTCCTTTCTTAAAGCCCAAGAGCAGGCCCAGTTTTTTTAATGTACATTTTAAAAGAAAATAATTTAAAAATAAGTTTTGCGTAAGGCTTTGTTCACATCTAAAATCAAAATTACTGATGCCAGCGATTTTGTTTTTTTTCGCGTGTTTTTTTCCCCTCCCGGCCCTCCACTGCACGCTATGGTTTTGTACAAAGCGATTCTGTTTTCTCACTTCCTGATGTCAGTCAGGAAGTGAACTCTTTCACTCGGAAATGTATAAATACAAATTATTTATTCATAAAAGTGCGAACCCAATCGCTTCACAATCGCCGGGTAAAGTGCTTTGTGAGCGTTTTGCGTTTTTTCTATACCTTTCATTGTAGCAAAATCGCCCCACAAATGTTACAGGCATCGCTTTGCTGAGCGGAAAGCGTTTAAAACGTGCTGATATGAACTGTCCCATAAGGAATCATTGCACAAGCGCTTTTAATGCGTTTTTAAAAATGGCCGGTGCTAATAAAAAAAAAAACAAAAAACGCAAAACCCCCTAGGTGTGAACAAGGACTAAAAGTTTCTAAAATAGTTTGCTTGTTCTATTTTCTTGGCAAATTTTTTTTTATCAAAATACTTGTTTACAAGGGCATAATTGTGAAACTATTTGTAAAAAATGTTTTGCCAAAATACATTTTAACCTCCTTGCCGGTTTTCCCGACCTGAGCTCGGGGTAGAAAAAACAAGCTATTAGCGGTGACCCCGAGCTCAGGTCGGGGTATGCATTGCAGAGCCTTACTTGTGGTTGTGGAGTCCCGCGCGCGATCTCGCTGCACAGCGGGACTCCAGCCTCTCTCCCCGACAGTGTGGGGTCTTTCCCTGGCCGCCGGGATCCCCCATGTCCCCGCTATTCTTCCGGGGACCCGGCAGCCAGTTGGAGCAGCGCAGCCGTGGTGGTGGCAGCAGAGCGATGGTGGCAGCGTGACGTCATCGGGGGCGGGGCTAATATTGAAAACTAACTTCTCTATATTAGAGAAATATAGAGAAGTTCGTTTATATGTATATTAGCGCCATCTTGTGGACAAAGAGAAAACTGCAGCACAGGAGCCCAGGAAGGTACATTTTTTTTTATTTTGCTGCAGATCTCACTGCCAGAATGATTTTTTTCAGGTTTTAGGGTCTGAAAGAGTGAAAAAAAAATTGCACCGCTTTTAGACCCTAAAATCTGGAAAGAATCAGACCGCCAAGGAGGTTAAATAACTTTTAGGCCTCTTTCACAGTGCGACGTTAAAGTCGCACGTTGACTGGATCTGGGAAGAAAATGTTCCAACGCAGACTAACGCACAGCAATGCAAAGTCTGTGCGATATTCACAGTGCACACGTTGCGTTGTGTGTAACAAGTAGCAATATTAAGAAAGTGCTGCATGCTGTGCGTTTAGCAACACATTTGCCGCGTTATGTGTGTTGCACATCCTCAGTAATGTTTTTGTTTTTTTAATGTAACGCATGCGCCGTTTTTGTTCCATCAGTATGCAACGAAAACGGCACACCACGAGACACATAACGTAGTACCAAATAACGTCTAATTTTATAACCTACATGCGCTGCATTAGGGGCACGTTGTGCGGCCTTAACGTCGCATCAAACGCAACGTCTTAGTGTGAAAGAGCCCTAAAGCAAACCGGAAGCTAAAATAAACTTATGAGATAATGATTAATGAATTGTAGGTGTAGTACAGCTAAGAAACAGAACATAAGTAGCAAAGAAAGAGTCTCATATTTTTTTCCAGTACAGAAAGAGTTAAGAAATGTCAATTGTTATCTATGCAAAAGAGCTTCTCTGAGCTATTCGACCCAGTGGGTCAAGATACAGTCCTGTTTTTTAAGCACTTTAATGGCCAAGAAACAGTGAGAGACAGCTTGAGATAAGATTTTACTGCAGGAAGGTTCAAAGGGTCATTATTTCTGCTTTGTTTTATAGCTTAAAAGACAGAATGTGGTTTTAAAACTGCAATTGTGACAAAATGAGGCAAAGTTATATAAAAAAAAAGGCTGTATAACCAAAATAAAAATATGAGACTTGTTTCTTTACTACTAATGTTCTACTCATTATCTGTACTACACATACAATTCACTATATCATAAAGTTTGTTTTTTTCGCTTTATGTTTACTTTAATATTTGCTGCACTGGTTCATAAGGGCATATTTATTACAGTAGGAACAGCCTGTTAACCAGTAAAAATGGTGATTTTTCTGTTGAAATGATTCCATGTTTCAGTTTTCTTTATTTATAAGAGTGTCAGTATTAAAGGACAACATCCACAAACAAATTAGAAAATTTTAAAAATATACACATACATACAATTCCCTTAGAGTAAAATGCACTATAAATTACTTTTTTTTCCTATTTCGCTGTCACTTACAGTAGGTAGTCAAAATCTGACGGATCAGTTTCTCAGTCTAGCTTCTGAAATCGTGTGCAATGACTAGGGTAGCTGGCAGACATCCTTGTATTGATTGTTTCCAAGAAGGGTTTTTATATAGAATAAAGGTAATACTGAGAATCTCCCATGAGGATATGGATTAGTCCAGAATCTGTCAGATTTGTCATTGTTTTACTACCTACTGTAAGTTACAGCAACATAGAAATAAAAAAAATTGATGGTCCATTTTTTCTCTGGGAGAAATGTACATTTACAGTATGTGTATAGAGTGTAGTGGCTGGATAGTGTACTGGTTAGGGCTTTGCCTCTGACACAGGGCACCAGGGTTCAAATCTCAGCTCTTCCTGTTCACTAAGCCAGCACTTATTCAGTAAGGAGAATTCGGGCAACACTACCTAACACTGCCCCCTGAGCGCGCCCTAGTGGCTGCAGCTCTGAAAATTTGAGTCTGCCAGGAGAAAAGCGTGATGTAAATGTTTCTTGTCTTATGTATTTTAAATGTTGCAATTTTTTGAAAAAGCGGTTCTTTGAATAATCACCATTTTTAAAGGGACTGCCACTTATCCAAAATTGCAACTTTTCTGAAATAGATGTTAGTCTTGATAGCTGTACTTATAAAGGAATTGTAGAATTGATCCTTGTGAAGCTGTAACCCTACAAAACGCATTGTTTTGTTGCTTCATTTAAAGCGGACCCAAACCAAACATTTTTTTAATTCAAAATATTTAGTTGCACCACTCTGACACATACACAGGTAAATAAACACTCCTTCAAGCCTATTAGCATTTCAGTGCATGCTTTTCACCCTTCTCTTTTCATAACTAGGGTTATACTGGGGGCAGCCATTAGCAATTCCTCCTTTGCTGGACACCTCCTACTCCACCTGTTTGCCGGATCCTGTCCCGGCAATATGAAAGGAAGGGAGAGGGGTTCCTCCAATAAATGTAATATATTTTATATTTGTCATCATTCAGCTGAAAAAAGGCTGCTATTTATTATTATAATTTAGAAAATAGATTGTATTTCTATTGTATCTTGTATTTTTAATTTGGGTCCACTTTAAGATTGTTTGTTTTAATAAATCATTGGAAGTAGGTGTTATTTTTACTTGGACTCCTGAGTGAAGATGTACATACAACCAGGGTTGCTCGTAATCTACGCCAGCGCGAATCTACGCATCGTAGTACGCAACTACGCATCGTAGTTCGTAGGCAAAGTTTAAGAACTACACGTATGCATTTCCGCGTAGTCATAGTCCCGCTATGCGAAGCTTCGCCCGCTACGCGTAGTTGATGTATATATTGCGAAGTCAACTATGCGTGCGGTAACTGCATCTATATGGATCATTGCGCATGCGCAGAAATTTTATTGCCCTTCCATACGTATACAATTCCGCATTGGATGTTGGAATGTATGCTTACATTAGTTTATATATGCGCATAGTTAGCAGATTATTGCGGAAATTTTTCCGCATAAGGGCATAAGCGGTCGCATCAACTACACTACGCACTACGTGAAACTTGCGTATTTTAACGCGTAGTCTATGGTATGCTAACGTAGCGAAGTTGCTGATTTCGGAGCCGTAGATTGCAAAGCGTATTTGCGTAAAAATACGCGTAGTTCCAGCGTAGAGAAGTTGGCTGACTACGACCATCCCTGCATACAACTATACAACTATTAACAACAAGGGCACCTCCTCCTATAGTACGGCTAAGAAATAGAACATAAGTAGAAAAGTAGAATTAGAACATAAGTAGTTAGTATTTATAAAGTGATATTCAGCTGGTCGCCAATTTATAGATCACCACTTAGCCTGGTTAAGTGTACTGTGTGATCACATTTCTGGTTCCCAGATCTTGTCCTCTTTCCTGTGCAGATGCCTTCTACTCCAGTAGCCTTTTGAAAGTGGTATGCTTGTACACAGTGGTTCTCAGCAAGATTTCGGATATCCGAACTACCCAGATAATTCGAACTTTTTCCACTATCCGACCTTTGAATAGCAATTCGGATATTTTTTAAAATCCGAATAGACTATCCGAGCAAACTCGGATTTCCCATCTGAAATCCGAAATCCGTGCGGATAGTTAGTTCATATATCCGAGCAGAAGTCAAAATCACCTTCAATGGCAAAAATCCCTTTCGAAGGCATCCAGGGTATCCGGATCCGAATTAGATCCAGATAGTGAAAAGTGGTATCCGAGCAGCTACTCCAGCCATATCTTGAAGCCCAAACCCAGTGAAACTATATTATATTCTTGAAAAATAGTTCTAACATTTTTTGTTTAATGCTTTTCTCCCGTCCGATTTAAAGCACTTGAGAGATGCAGCCACTAGAGGTGTGCTCATTAGGCCACCCTGTCGTGTTAAGAGTGTTAGGGAGTCTTGCCCAATGACACCTTACTGAATTGGTAACGGCTTACTGAATAGGAAGAGCCAACATTCAAACCCTGGTTTCCTTTGCCCTTAACCAGTACACTATCCAGCCACTGGAAGAGGAAAGAACCTCTTTTCCGATTTTGAATTGCTTCCATATTCCAATACCCCTTATTTATGTGAATTTTCATAACTTCCTGTACAAACAGGAAGTATGTAAATCTCTTTAAGAGCAATAGAGAAACTAAGACATTTTTTGGATTTTTTTACTACAATAGGGATAGTTAGATTTTTTTTTTATTCCTGTCACTTATTTCCTGTTCTTGGGACTACAAGTATTCACATGAATGCCACACACTCTATGGAGGTCCCAGGGACAGGAATTGATGGAAGATCTCTCCAATGGGAGCACAGAATTATGAACCACTTTCCCTGATCACCCTGACCAGAAGCAGCTGGGTGGATGGACACTAGAGGACACTCACTGTACACCTCACAGTCTCTCTGAGGGATTAGAGACAGAGGCCCACGCCCTGCATGTAATTCACTTTTTCTCCTTAGTTTTCTCCTAGGTGATATTTTGACACCTAATCAATCAAATGCTTTTAAAGGATACCCGAAGTGACATGTGACATGATGAGATAGATATGGGTATGTACAGTGCCTAGCACACAAATAACTATGCTGTGTTCCTTTTTTTCTTTCTCTGCCTGAAATAGTTAAATATCAGGTATGTAAGTGGCTGACTCAGTCCTGACTCAGACAGGAAGTGACTACAGTGTGACCCTCACTGATAAGAAATTCCAACTATAAAACACTTTCCTAGCAGAAAATGGCTTCTGAGAGCAAGAAAGAGGTAAAAAGGGAAATTTCTTATCAGTGAGGGTCACACTGTAGTCACTTCCTGTCTGAGTCAGGACTAAGTCAGCCACTTACATACCTGATATTTAACTCTTTCAGGCAAAGAAAAAAAAAGGAACACAGCCTAGTTATGTGTGTGCTTGGCACTGTACATACCCATGTCTATCTCATCATGTCACATATCACTTCGGGTATCCTTTAAAGCCGCCAGCAAGAAAGAGAGTATAAAAGCGTAGCTAAGGAGCATTGGGCCCCAGCGCACGTTTTATATTGGGCCTCAAAAACATTCTATATATAACAATTCATACGTCACAACAAAACCTGCCAAGGACATCCACCGTCTGCGAGGTGTGAGGAACACCATGCTAATGATTACCACTGTGTGAGCACATTTTAGAGGTCATTATTACCAGCATAGCACCACTGAAGAGCTAATACTGTGGTTTTGGGAAGGCCCCTAGTGTGCCCCTCTGGTCCAAGGTCCCCAGTATAGTCACAACCCTTGCATCCCCTATTGTTACGACACTGTTTGCGTTCTCCTAAACTCTCTCTGCTACTTACCCATTCCAGGTCTCCTCCATACCTTCCTCCATCCTCTGTCCCTAGCTGTGTCCCCTGTGTCCATGTAGCATGCAGAACAGCATCTTTGGACCTGGACCTGAACATTATTTGGAAGGAGGAGCAAGCCAGGACTGTGTCATGTGGGGGGAATGGGCGTGGCCAAGAGAAGAAGAACACCAGGCCCTACTGCAACAGTGACAGTGTGATGATAAGGAGACGGAGATAAGAAGCACAGTTAGTTCAGGTAAGTATACATTGGCCTCAATTCTGGTAGCTATGTGAGGTAAATATTTTTTTGTAGGTAAAATACCTCATGAGATATTTTCTTCTTCTTTTAGCAATTCTGAAAGATTTTTCTCCATTTCCAAACATGAGGTAAAACATGAGGTAAATGCATGAAGTGAGGTAAAACATGAGGTATTTCAGTGGTAAGCTTGCAGTAAATAAATAATAGCAGTCTTTAATTGTCTTCCATAAGTGAGGATAGTCTTTGGAAGATGTTTTTTTTTCAGGGGTGAAGGTGTATTTGATTTTGTAGCAACCTATGAAAAGTATTTTTATAGGCATCCCTTATAAAAAAAATCCAGTAAATATTTGAAATTTTATTTCTTCTATTCTTTTCTATTACACAGCCTGAATAGGAACTCCACTAAAAAAGCAATAGGAACTCCACTAAAAACTGCAAAATGCATACAAATTGACTTCACCTCCAGGCACAGGCAGGTCTTAAACTGATCAGTAAATTATGTGCTAACATGCCCCCTAATTTCCATGAGAATTGCTATTTTTAGTAAATTACCTCATGCATTACCTCATAATTTACCTCATGAGGTAAAACATGACTAAAACCTACCAGAATTGCTAAATGTCATTACCTCATGAGGTAAATTACCTCACATGAGGTAATTTGTTTGATAACCCTACCAGAATTTAGGCCATTGTATCTTGTAAATGTCCCTCCCTACCAATGTTATTCTGTAACGCGGGAAATGAATAGGAATTGTAAATTGTCCACTTGGTGTAACAGAGCACAAGCAGCTCCAGGCTCACAAATTTTCCTTCTCAGCCAACGTTAGTGCAGAGATTCAAGTTTTGAACATCACTTATTTGTGACTGGTTCTCTTTAGCAAAAAACATAGGTATCAGTTTTCCAGGATGAAGAAAAGAAATGACTGTCCAGAGTATTGGAAAAAGCTTGGCCGCTCGAAGAACTCCATCCAGTAAAGTAATTAAAGGCCAGAACTGCTTCCACAATGCGTCTCTTCGGTGAGTATAAATAGACGTGACACAGCTTGGGTTTCGGTGGGATTTTCAGTGTTAGTCTTTGGGTTTAGCTTGCCGGTTACAGGTGTTTCTGATGTTCCCCGGACAATAGAAATGTTTTGGCAAATTATAGGAGAATTACACTAAAACTCCGTTCACACCAAGATGGACTACGCTACACGACCCCCAGCCCCATTCCAAGAAAGAATAAATAAATAAGAGCAAGCTGGCTTAAAGAGGCCCTGTAGTGACCTACAGCAGAATGCAGCAAATTATTCATGATGCCCACTTTTATGTTAAAACTGAATATAACCCAGAATTTCTTCTTTGCTCTAAAAGTTTATTTACAGCAAATAATATACTAACACAATGTTTTTTTTAGTAAAAGAGCATTCAAAGGGTTACATCACAGGGCTGACTCTTCTGCAGGGAGAACCCGCATCTGAACTGCTTATAATCTTATCTTGTGTACACATTCTTTACTTGATACATTTATGTAAACATTCTCTGGCTGTGCAGGACTGCACCTGATGAGTCCTAGGGTGAAAAACAGATCAGAAATAACTGCTGGCAGCATTCACAACAGATTGACAACAGTTATAAATAAAATGCAACAGCCGCTTTCAAGTAAATTAACTGAACTTTGGGAAGTTATAATATCTAAATGAATATTAATACTTGTGCACAAAAGCAAATATGATAATTGTATTGGTTATAAAAAGTAGGAAAACACATTTTTGTTGAAAATTTTGTCAGAGTTTTAAACCACTTTAAATATCCTGGTTTCAGCATCAGAAACACTTCCTGTAGCTATATATTGGACTTCCCTCTGAGGCTTAAAGTGAACCTGAGGTGAGAGTTATATGGTGGCTGCCATATCTTTTTCCTTTTAAGCATTACCAGATGCCTGGCTGTCCTGCTGATCCTCTGCCTCTAATACTTTCAGCCATAAACCCTGAACAAGCATGCAGCAGATCAGGTGTTTCTGAAAATATTGTCAGAACTTAAAAGATTAGCTACATGCTTGTTTCCGGTGTGTGATTCAGACACTACTGCATCCAAATATATCAGCAGGGCTGCCAGGCAACTGGTATTGTTTTAAAGGAAACAAATATAGCAGCCTTTATATCACTCTCACCTCAGGTTCACATTAAAGGAAACCTGTAACTAAAAAAAGTTCCCCTGGGGGGTACTCACCTCGGGTAGGGGAAGCCTCCGGATCCTATCGAGGCCTCCCCCGTCCTCCTGTGTCCCACAGCGGTCTCGCTGTCGTCGTCCCCCCCAACAGCGGGGATGTAAATATTTACCTTCCGGGCTCCAGCGCAGGCGCAGTATCGGCTCTCAGCATGGAGATAGGCGGAAATAGCCAATCGCTGTCGGTCCGCTCTACTGCGCAGGTGCAAGTCTCCTGTGCCTGCGCAGTAGAGCGGACCCGATAGAGATCAGCTATTTTCATCTATCTCCATGCTCAGAGCCGCAACAGCGCCCCCGCTGGAGCCAGGGAAGGTAAATATATCAAGCCTTGTCAGGCTTGTCGAGCCAGGATTGCAGGAGATTTCGGGGGGAGCCAGCGCTGGATTGCCTGCAGCTACAGGGGAGGGGGAAGCCTCATTGGGACCCAGAGGCCTCCCCCTCCCGAGGTGAGTAATCCTCTTGTTGTTTGCCAGCAAAACACATGCCCAACTATCTTCCACCAGATCAAGTTTAGAAGATAATTGGGAAGATCGTTTAGATGTGTGTACTAGCCCTGTAGGGATCATCAGCATTTAGCAATGCCTGTCTTGAAGAGGAACATCAAAACTGGATGTACTCTAGTTGGTTGGGGCTGAACTTAGAAATCAGAAACTTTTATTTCGCCAAGCACGGCTGGGTCGTGCCCAGAATTGGGCTTGGCATGCACAGGGCTGAGTGTAGCAATACACAAAAATACAACAATTTCAACAAACACCATTTACCCGAGAAGGGTTACACACAGAGTTCAATCACAGATAGTACAAAGTGCACAGTGCAACAGTTTCTATCATGGACAGGCTTCTACAGGTAACAGTTTTCATCATGGACAGGCTTGTACAGGTAGGGCCACATGTAGGGGGAGAAAGTAACCCGAGAGTGCAGGCACAGCTGGAACGAAAGGGGCATGACTGGGCGGGCCCTGGGATGGACTGAACAGTTACAATTCTGCTCAGGTGTGAAGTAAAGGTGGAGTGCCTGAAGGGGTACCTTCCCCCAGGCATTATAATCCCGGAGCAGGAGAGCTGCTCTCTCTTTCTGCCGGAATAGGATACAGCAAACTCTCCCACCCACCCTCCCTGTGCGTCGCTTGTCAGAATCCCGCAAGTGGCCACGCGGGTGTTGGGAACATACCCTAACTACGCTACCCTTGTTGTATCCTTTTGGTACTGTGACATTCACAAAGAGGAAAGGCATTGTCACGGGACCTGTCAGAGCGCGGTTTACGCAAGTTATTCTTATTATTATTGCTTAATGCATGATTGATTTAATTGTATTATCTTAAATCTGTATTAAAGCTGTGGCCTTTAAACTCCAATTGGGTGTCATGGCTTTATTTCAGGTAAATGGCAGGTCCGTCCGGTATGGGCCCTGCCCGGTCAAGTAACCCGAGAGTTCAGGCGCAGCTGGAACGAAAGGGGCATGACTGGGCGGGCCCTGGGATGGACTGAACAGGCACAATTCGTCTCAGGTGTGAATTAAAGGTGGAGTGCCTGAAGGGGTACCTTCCCCCAGGCATTATAAGCAAGAGCAGGAGAGCTGCTCTCTCTTTCTGCCCAAATAGGATACAAGAAACCACACTAAGACCCCGCCCTGTGCTAACAAAGGACTTCTGATGCAGAAACTGCTCTTCTCAAAAAAAGGGGGGGGGGGCTGCACTAAGACCCCACCCTGTGCTAACAAAGGATTTCTGATGCTGAACTGCTCTTCTGGCTGGAGCAAGGACAAGGGTGATATGCAGGCCATTCCCTATAGTTCAGCTCACATCCTATGTGTTTTAACTGAAAACTTTGCATCGTGCACTACTACGGGGACAACTAATTAGATAAAACGCATCAATTTTTTACAGCGTTCAGTATGCATGAGGCCTAAACCTTTGTATGTAATCTTTCCTGTACTACAGATAAGGTAGCCATACACTGTACCAATATCTTTCAATTACACACTTCAGCAGTCCATAACATTTGATCAATTGTAAATTGAATTGGGTTTAAGTATGGATCACAATTACTATCACAAGTACAAAGAAAGGCAGACTGTGCAGTGCATGGCCTGCTTTACTAGCTAGCTCAGTAGGAATGTGCCGGCCAGATTGGAACCTGCAGCTTCCTGTAAGTAACTATTCTTCTTGGTTTATTAATCGCCATATATTCCGTAGCGTCGCGATTCGCAGAGTAAATATCAAATATGCGTATGCCTTCATGCTGCAAAGGAATAACATGAAACTTACCTATCCTGCAATTAGAGTTGCTTGTTAATAAAGGGCTTGTCCTGGTTTCTTACATACTCTAAAGAATAGCTAACCAATTACTTACCTAGGACACTGTTTCCGTTTGTATTGATGGCTGTTCTATATGAAAGCTATTACTTTACTAGCCTTTGCTGGGCTTTGATTTATCTTGTCTCCTCAGCCTATATTTATGAACCTTGGCATATTATAAACCCCTGTGAGCCACTCCATCCCTGTGTCTCTTCTGTACTGGAAAGCTTCTGCCTTTCCCTATTTCTGGCTAATGACTGCTTTAATGTTATTGTAAGGCGAAGTAGGTTCATTAGCCAGTAATTAGCAACACTCTGCTTAAAAACTTTTTCTGTATCCCAAATAAATGCTAACCATTGTTCTGTGTAAAGCAACTGATTACTTCACCTACCATGCGGCTTTGTTCTGATCAGCAAGGAAATCTAGCATTTTGTGCTAAGAGTGCATAGTGCTGGTGATGATATATGGGTGCCAAGGTGCAGTGGCGCAAAGTTTAATGGGTGCCACTGGCGCGTGTCAGTGGCACAAGGTTTTAGCGCAAGCCGGTGGGTGGTACCGAAGAGTAAAGGCATTGTCACGGGACCTGGCAGAGCGCGGTTACGTAATGTAAATATTGTTGTTTAATGCATGATTGATTAAATTGTTTTGTTTGTAATATTTCAAATCTGTATTAAAGCTGTGGCCTTTAAACTCCAATTGGGTGTCACGGCTTTATTTCAGGTAATTGGTAGGTCCGTCCTGTATGGGCCCTGCCTGGTCATGAGAATGAAAATGAAAGTGATAGGCGTATGGGGTTAGAGTGCATAGAGTTCAGTGAGTTGACGGTTGAGGGGAAGAAGCTATTCCAGTGCCTTGAGATCTTGGTGGCGATAGACCGGAATCTCCTGCCCAAAGGGAGCCGACTGAAGAAGCAGTAGCCTGGACGTGGCCGACTGAAGAAGCAGTAGCCTGGACGTGAGGGATCGTTGGCAATCCTCACCGCCCTGGATCGCAGTCTGGAGTTGTAGAGGGGGGAGTGGTTTGCCGACAATTCTCTCTGCTGATCTTACGACACTCTGTAGTTTGTGCCTTTCACTGGCAGAGGAACCGGCATACCAAACCAGAATGGAGGTGCAGAGGACAGATTTGATTGTGGCAGACTAGAAACTCGGCAGGATTTTTTGGGACATACCAAACTTCTTCAGTTGGCAGAGGAAGAATAGTCTCTGTTGGGCTTTCCTCTGGATGGAGGTATTTTTGTTCTCCAAGTTAGGTCGTTAGAGATGGTGGTGCCCAGATAGAGAACCCATTCTAAGGACTGAATTTTGACTTTCGAAGCCTTGAAAAACCTGGGTCTCCAATGTTTGAAGAAACTATTGGAACTGTATATCCATACACACTCCCTCTGCTCTGTAAAAAAAGGGTGTCTAACTTGATGATTGCTGCAATCTGGGATCCCATAATGCCCAGAAACAGCCCTGCCCAAGACTTTGGGGTCACAGCTAGAAGCCCCTAATCATCACTGGAGCTTTCAGGGTGTTTAGTGACTATCAGAGAGCAGTGCTGCTCAGATACCACTTTTCACTATCTGGATCTTATTCGGATCCGGATACCCAGATTTCCGATCCGGGTCGGATATCCGAGTTTAAAATTTTCCAATCCGGATCGGATATCTGACCTTAGTATCCGGCCGGATTCAGATATCCGGATAAAAAACAGAAGTGACCTGAAAATGGCAAAAAAAAAACACCTTTCGGAGGTCTCTCTCTCTCTCTCTCTCTCTCTCTCTCTCTCTCTCTTTCTCTCTCTCCCTCTCTCTCCCTCTCTCTCTCTCTCTCTCTCTCTCTCTCTCTAGGCCTGGCCCTGGAGGCCTTCGAAAGGGATTTTTGCCATTGAAGGTGATTTTGGCTTTTGCTCGGATATCTGAACTAACTATTCGCCCAGATTTCGGATTTCAGATGGGAAAACCAAGTTTGCTCGGATAGTCTATTCGGATTTAAAAAAATATCCAAATTGCTATTCAAAGTTCAGATAGTGGAAAAAGTTTGGATTATCTGGGTAGTTCGGACATCCGGAATCCGGATGAGCACCACTGTCAGAGAGGTTTGGAGGAATGGGGCCCCTTTTTTGTATTGGGTGGCAAATTCTTTCTGTTTTAGGAAAGCAAACTTTTGTTTTTCTTAACATCTTAGTAAAGGGGCTTTTAGGACCATTGTAGTCCCTTACACACTCCAATGAGTTCTGGGTCACCATGAGCTTGCTGGTTAGTCTGTGTATTGGGTGGGGCAGGGGAGATAAAATACTTATGATGTTTAGATTTAAAAGCATTATTTGAGCAATAAGAAGGTAATCTTTGTGTACAGTAGAGTCCTGCTTAACTCAGGCAGTCTCGAGTAATGGGCATGTCTGGTGGTGGAGAACTATTTGCAGAGTGGGTGCGCAGCAGAAGTGACTTACGGTCTGATCATCCGGGCAGTGGTCTACTTCTCTTCTGTAGCTCCCAGCAACTTTGTGGCGTCTTCGTACGGCTCCTTAGCGTGTCACCAGACCCTCATCAGATGCACAGAGGACACCGCACAGCCACTAGGAACTAAAGGAGAACAGAAGACCAGTGCCCGGGTGATCCGTATGTCACTCTCACTGCGCACACAATCTGCCTTTAATCTGGAAGGGGGTTAGTGTTATATTTAACACCCTGCCTGTGCCAGATAAATGAGACTCAACTGTATATTTAGAACTCTAACATAACTGATTCGGTTTTCCTATTAGAGTGTGCGGTCAGGAATGTTTGCAGAATTGCTGTCTTCGGAGCCCATAGATTGAAGAGGGACAGAGCCTACTTCTTGTATGAGCACTTGGTGGATTTCTCCCACTGATCCGCTCCTCTGTAGCACTCCATATAACTTGCATCTGTGGCTTTTAGGTCCTCTGAAAAACGCATCTTTCTCTTCCAATAAACACACAGATGTTTGGCTCCCGACAATGCGCATTCAAATAATGTGTTTGGCCCCGAAAGGAATGTTTCTGCAAAAAACCTATGAAGCAATTTGCACAGTGTTCTATGGATGATAACTGCCAGAGATTGCAGCATTCACGTAGAAATAATTACATTTATAGCTCATATCAGAGTCGCGTGAACCTGAGGCAGTGGGCATCAAAACTGTTCAAAGCACGGCTCCCCCCCCCCAAAAAAAATAATAAAAATAAAATTAAAATAATTCTGACAATCAAAGCTGTGTTGGCGTAATAATAAAGAGAAAATAATAGCAGTAATTCAAATGCACCTGTCATTAATATTCTGAACGCCCATCTCTAGGCATTTATCTAAAATACCATCTTAAAATGTAATACTGAAAGGGCTCTACTGAAAGGGTTTACTTTCTGTCTTAAAACAAACCTGAGATTTAATAAAAATGTAGATACCACATCCTCCTGCAGACCACCACCGCTGCTTGGGAACCTATAGCAGTTTGCACCCGCACTCCTCTCTGTGCACGAGCCTGGGCATACTGCACTTGCACTCTAGCATGTAGCCAGCCACTCAAGGACCAGTGGCAATGGCTTACCAGTATGGCCACACTTGTATACATCGAGGAGTGCGGCCACAAGAACATTTATGCCAAGCTCTTGTTCTAAATGTTTAGAAGGTCTGTGCTCAGCAAGGGTGGGGGCGAGGAGGACATGGGAAACCTCTGGACTATACTATCCAGTACCTACCTAAGTGCCAGGGGCATAACTAGAGGGGGCAGCCCCTGTGATCACTGTATTGGGGCTACAACTACTAACCTTTCCTTCCTCTAATACAGAGTATGATACTTCAGATCAGGTGTTTTGTGGCTACACATGTTATAAGTTTAAAGATCTCGAAGTTTTATGACCCTTGTGAGGTGGGACCACAGGCTGTGAAGGGCACCAAGGGGAGACGAGGGAAAAGGTGTGAACATTGGTGAGGCCACATGAATTGTAGTTATGCCGCTGATAAGTATCTAACTTTATTTTTAACTGCCTTGACTTCACTTTAAAATTGTCTTCACATGACCAGAAGCACCCAGAGGTCAGACTGTGAAGGGGTGGGCAGAGACTGAATTTCTCTGAAAAGACTGCAGTGGAAGTCTGTGTTGCAAGAAGTAGGGATGATTGGAAATGGCGATTTCCGATATCGCGGAAATTCCGAATTCCGTCAGAACGAAATTCCGTAACCTCTACATTCCGACGGTATTCCACGGTATACCGCGGAATTCCGCATTCCAACGGTATAATTTCAGTAATCTCATTTGAAACCTTGTTTTTGAAACATCGTAGGCCAGGGGACCTAGAGGTTGTTCCACGGCAATCATTACATTTTTGGGGGGAGCAGCAGGAGTTGTCGTAGGCCATTGGACCTAGAGGTGGTTCCACAGCAGTCATTACAATTTTTGATTGGAGCAGCAGGATTTGTCATAGGCCATGGGACCTAGAGATGGTTTCACAGCAGTCATTACACTTTTTTGGGAGAAGCAGGAGTTGTCGTAGGCCATGGGACCTAGAGGTGGTTCCACGGCAGTCACTACAATTTTTTGGGGAGCAGCAGGAGTTGTTGTAAGCCATGGGACTTAGAGGTGGTTCCACGGCAGTTATTACAATGTTTTTGGGAGCAGCAGGAGTTGTCGTAGGCCAAAAGCATAGGGTTGGGACAGAATATAACGGTGAACAGCTGCAAAAGCTGCATTTTTCTTATCTTAAAATGCAAAAATATGCCGCAGAGTTTAAGAGGGAGACCATTGAGTCATTAAAAATAGCAAAATTGCCATTTAGTCTGTCTAATCTTCATCATGAATCAGTGAGAGGGGCCTTGTAATTATCACTGACCCATGACTCTTTCATTTTTATGAACGTTAGTATGTCCACATTGTCTGTGGACATACAGATCCGGTGGTCGGTGTCCACCCCACCTGCAACACTTAGTACTCACTCAGAAAGAACACTGGCGGCGGGGCATGCAAGAACCTCCAGTGCATACTGAGCGAGTTCAGGCCAGGTATCCAGATGTTTTGTCCATTACTCCATGGGGTCATCATTACTCTCCATATTGTCTGGAGCACTGGCTGAGCCCAAGTAATCATTCACCATACGAGCCAGCCGCTGGCGGTGACTACTTTGCCCGCTGGTGGTGCTGCTGCTAGAAGGAGTATCTGGCATTGGCTGATAAAATTCCTTCAACATACTAAGCAGGTTCACAGATTGGCTATTGGTGCTGCTGCTGGGAGTGGGACCACCAGACCTTTGCTGAGTATGATGAGGCTTGGTAGCTTGTGCCCGGGATATAGGTGCAGGAAACGCATCTTCTACCCAACGAAGAAGGGCATCCTGGATGTGGCTCATCCTGGCATCTGCTTGGGAGGGGGGTATGAATTGCCGCATTTTCCCCTTGCACCGGGGATCAAAGATGGTGGCCACCCACATGTCGAGCCTTGATTTTTGAGTTTTAATCCGGGGGTCCTTACGGAGACACTGGAGCATATGCGCTGCCATAGGGAAGCAATGTCTGCCATTAATAACCTCTTCCTGGCTGTCAGAACTGTCGTCATGCTCCAGCTCCACATCAGAATCTTCTTCCCACCCCCGGACAATGGGCTTTTCCGCTTCCACAAGCTCTGCCTCCTCATCCAGGACTTGAGCATGCTCACTCACTCCTCCACTTGACTGACCACTGTTCAGTAGGGCTTCCTCCCCCTGTTCGAGCAGTTTGTCAAGAGCCTTGTCCAGCATGAAGACAAGAGGGAGCACTTCTGATATGCTGCAGTGCTCCTCACTGACCACTTTTGTTGCCTGCTCAAACAGCTCCAGGACTTTGCACACCTGTCCAATAAGCTGCCACTGGTCCCCAGTAATGTAGTCCAGTGGCCCTGTTCTGGAGGAAGATGTCTGAGACAGGTATAGCCTGACCGCTATTCGCTGCTCCCACAACCTCTCCAGCATGTGAAGGGTGGAGTTCCACCGCGTTGGACAATCAGAAATAAGCCTGTGCTGCGGCAGGCTATGGCAGCACTGCAGCAGTTTCAAGGCCACGGTGACGGCTGCGAAGCGACGGATGTGGGCTAACACTTTTCGTGCTGAGGCCACAGCGTCCTTCACCAATAATGAGAGAAAGGTGCACAGGACCACTGTACTGGGTCTCTCCGGAGTGCTCAAAGCCCAAAAAGCAGTTCCAACAAGCCAGTTACTGTGTAGATAGGAGCGGCTGGGCACATCCAGGTAAAAAAGACCTTTATTGTAAACAATTAAAAAGATTCACATCAGCAGCAACAGTGTACCAGGAAAGAGAGGGATTAGCATGAAGAGATGGTCGACAGCTGTTTCGCACTACAAATAAGTGCTTCCTCAGGACCAGTAGTCACCTTCAGAAATGGCGGCCAGCATGTTGGCACCATTATCAGACACCACTACACCTGTCTCCAGTTTTTGGGGGTTCAGCCACTGCCGAATCTGATCCTGTAAGACTGCAAGGATTACAGATCCGGTTTGCCTGTTCTTGTCCATGGATTCAAGTTTCAGCACTGCCTGGCACCGATGGTGCTGCAGACCAGTGTAGGAGCGGGACCACTTGCTGGGAGGCTCAGCAACTGCAGACTGGCCTTGGACAGAACAGGTAGCAGAGGGAAGTAGAACAGGCCTCCCCTTCAACCCACGTGGCGGCACCACCAGCTAAGATGCCCCAGATCTTGCACCCTCCTCAGCACCATGGAGGGTGACCCAATGGGCGGTAAAACTTATATACTTTCCCTGCCCATGCCTGCTGCTCCAGCCATCCATAGTGAAGCGCACCTTGCCACCAACATCGTGATCCATAGACCGGCTGACACACTACAAATTGTGCTGGTGAAGGGCAGGGATAGCATTCCTGGCAAAATAATGGCAGCTGGGGATCCCCCATTGTGGAGCAACACTGTTCATCAGTCTGCGGAACGGGGTACAGTCCACAAATTGGTAGGGCAGCAGCTGTTAGCCCAACAGCCTTACCAGGAGCGCATTCTTTTTTACAACAAACGGATCACTTGCAGGGAGCATCCGCTTCCTCTGCAACATTTCTGGCACAGAGGCCTGACGCTGGAACACTGGTGATATTTCAGAGGAAACCAACAAGGGTGATGATGAGGTGCTTGCCGAGGTCTGGAGCCCTTTTCCAGCCTGGCATGCAGAGGGATTTGAACTAGAATGGGATGCAGGTTGGATAGGGACAGGACGACTAGAAAAAGAAGAGGAGGGACGTGTTGCTGCTGCTTTTCCTCCACCCATCTTATTGTAATTCTTTACATATTCAAACTCCAGTCTGTGCTGGTTGTGCAGATGGCTTATCAGCCCTGAAGTGCCGAACCCGCTGCCTGATTTGCTCGTGCTCACCGATTTACGGCATACAGAACAGACTGCCCTGGATTCATCCTCTGCAGGAACAGTAAAATTATTCCATGCAGGGGACGTGTGTGCATGTGGAACAGTGGTGCAACCTGTTCTAGCACCTCGATGCTCAGCATTGGACTGGTGGGTACTGACAGACGGGAAAGCACTTTTGGCCAACCGTCTGCTCTGTTTCTCCATGCTGCTCACGTCTGCTAGTGCCTAACCTACCAGATGGCGACCACGTTGGATCAGCCGCCTCATCATCCAAAACATCATCCAGTTCAACCAAAGCACTGGAACCCATAAGTGACTCTTCTGGACCCTCCACCTGGCCACGAAACACCTCTGTAGTTGACTGGTGGTGATGTTGACTGGTGACACAAGCTCCCAGTTGTGATGGATTACTCCCACTTCTTGGGAGCTTGGTCCCATGGTCTCCTCCAATGCCTCCTCACAATCCTTCTCCACATCTCTCTCATTGACGTAGGTGTGCTTTACTTCTGGAGGAGAGTACTGGGAGGAAGCAACCTCGTCATGAGAAGCAGCTTCGGTCGGGTTCTGGTCATCATGAGCAACCTGGCCACTACTGGTGCTGCTGCTACTAGCTTCAAGTTCCTCACACTGGGTAGAGGGTTCCTGATCAAAGTAATCAACTACTCTGTTCGCCTGCTGCTCTGTCAAAATTTTCCTGCGTGTGAACACAGGGAAGACATCTCTGACCAGGTGGAACGCTTCCTGCTGCTGCTGCCACCCTCAACCTGATCACGTACTTGACATGATCCACCAACACCACCATCACTCCATTTTCTTTTAGGAGTGGCAGGAAATTGCTGCAGCTCTCGCTCCATTGTTTTGGGGCCACAAACTTTATTAAGAGAGGGGGTATGAGCGACAGAACCAAAGTAAAATAAATAAAGAAAATAAATGAAAAACAAAATAAAGAAAACAAATACAAAAAAAATTGAACTTAAAAAAAAAAAAAAAAAACCTTGCACTACACTCAACTAATCTATCACCTCCCTCACTCTGTCAAACACTAAGCCTGCAGCCTGGCTGGCTCTGTCTAACCCTCTCCACACAGCAACTACTAGTACACTACACTATAATCTATCACTCAAACTAACAATCTACTGTCACTCTCTCACAAATACACCTAGCGTAGCTACTACTAATATAGCTCACACTCAATCTAATTCTCTCTCACAGTCTTTAAAAAGACTTTTGTTTTATATACAGTCTTTAACCACTTGATGACCCAGCCTTTACCCCCCCCACCAGCGCTATTTTTTGTGATCTGTGCTGGGTGGGCTCTGCAGCCCCCAGCACAGATCAGCTGGCACGCAGAGCGATCAGATCGCCCCCCTTTTTTCCCCCCTATGGGGATGATGTGCAGGGGGGGTCTGATCGCTCCTCCTGGCTGGCATGTTGCGGGGGGGGGGGGGGCACCTCAAAGCCCCCCTCTGCGGCGAAATTCCCCCCCTCCCTCTCCTCCCTCTCACCCCTGGTGATCCGGGCTGCACAGGACGCATGTGTCCCCTGTCACATGGCGGCGATCCCCGGCCGCTCATTGGCCAGGGATTGCCGATCTGCCTTACGGCGCTGCTGCGCAGCAGCATCTTACAATGTAAACAAAGGAGACAAATGTCTCCTACATTTACATTTAGTCTGCGAGCCGCAATCAGCAGCTCGCAGGCTATTCACGGAGACCCGCTCCGTGATCTAACAGGAAACGGCCACTCGCGCGAGGGAGGCACCTGGCGACGCAGATCTGCGTCGCTGGTCCTCCAGCTACCACTTTGCCGCCGCACGGTATGAGTGTGCGGTCGGCAAGTGGTTAAAAAGACTATTTTTTGTTGTTGAAACAACTAATATGGGTCTGCAGCAGTTGGCTGAAGGTGTAATGGTTAAGGGCTCTGCCTCTGACACAGGAGACCAGGGTTCGAATCTCAGCTCTGCCTGCTCAGTAAGCCAGCACTAATTTAGTAGGAGACCTTTGGCAAGTCTCCCTTACACTGCTACTGCCAATAGAGCGCGTCCTAGTGGCTGCAGCTCTGGCGCTTTGAGTCTGCAAGGAGAAAAGCGCAATATAAATGTTATTTGTCTTGTCTTGTCTGTCTCTCCTCTCTCCAACACCAGACTGAAACCCACAAGCTTCGTGACACTCACACCTCTCTTATATAAAAAATGGGTGGGATAGCTGATGATAGGTAGCTAGGTGCTGGTTGCTAACGTAGGATTGGTTGGTTTTTGTTAAGACTCTAATTGGTGCTGAAATTCCGATTTTCGTGCAGAAATCCTGTTGTTTTAACTTTTAAGCTTCTGTCTAGGGTCTACATTCTGATTGGCTTAAAAAATCGGACGGAATTCCGCATAGAAATTCCGCAATTACCGTTTAGCGCTATAGCTTTTCCGTTCCGGCGCATCGGAACGGAATTGCGAATTTCCAATCGGAATCGCAGAAATCTCAATTCCGCTGAATTCGGTAAGCATCCCTAGCAAGAAGCATCCAGTGTCTGAACTTCTGACCAGGTACTTGGCTTACATGACAAGAATATTCCATGTTGTCCAGCCTGTCTGAAGACAGCTCCAGAAAATTGTGCCAGTCGGGAATATATGTTCTGCTCCGTTCCATGTTTTTGAAGTGGTAATGTAAATGCTTAACATATGATTTGTTTACACATTTGAAACTACCCTAAAGAATCGGTGCGCTTTAGAGCATAGCGCAAACCATGCTGTAGTAAGCAATATACTTTTTTGCTGCTGGTATGGTCTAGGCCAGTGATGGCTAACCTTGGCACTCCAGCTGTGACAAAACTACAAATCCCATCATGCCTCTGCCTCACCAAGTTATGTTTAGAGCTGTCAGAGTATTGCAATGCCTCATGGGACTTGTAGTTCCAGCACAGCTGGAGTGCCAAGGTTAGCCATCACTGGTCTAGGCCATGATCACCTACTAGATTGTGGGAGGTTAGCTGTCACATTGATGCCTAGTATAGGCGTCAGAGATATGCTTAGTCATAATAGACTGGCTGAGGTTGAGTAAGGCGCCATGTAAATTAAGCATCAGAAGTCTGAAAAATTGGACCAGTTAACAGCTAAAAACTTGAAATGAATGTTTAGAACTTTAAAGTGTGCCAGAGATGGTACACTGGCCATTATTTAATACCTGGGGCTTCCTCCAGCCCCATGAGCTTCCCTCGCCGTCCTCATCAGCCCCTCCATACTCCTGGTAACTCCTGGTAATCTAGTCAGTCGCCACCAGTCATTGCCTTCTGCGCATGCATGACTTGGCAACGTGCGTGCCCCGTCTGCGATCCCGTCCCCTCGAGCATTCTGCAACTACGCAGTACTACTTCACAGACGCAGATTTCTCCAGGGGACAGTAGCGCGACGAGGGGTGCTCGTAGAGGAAGGCCGCGACTACCGGGAGTTATATCGGCAGAACGGAGGGGCCGAGGAGGACAGTGAGACAATGCTCATTGGGCTGGAGAAAGCCCCAGATAAGTATTAATAAGGGCTAGGGAACCATCCCTGGCTTCCTTTAAAGCCACAAAAAAATCTGGGACATTTTTAAAATTATGACAATAGTGGAGCTCAGACATTAACCACTTAAGGACCGCCCCCAGCCGATGGGTGGCGGCAAAGTCCAGGCCCAAACGACCGTAATACGCCCATCGGCGGGGGCGGCTGCGGGTGTGGCTATGCGGCAATCGCGTCATTCGTGACGCGATCAGCCGCCGGGGACTGGCTCCGCCCACCGTTCGCTGTAACCCGCCGGCCGTTCGGAAGCGCCGGCGGGTTACTAGCACCCGGATCGCCGCTGAAACAATGTATAATAGGCTTTGTAATGTATACAAAGCCTATTATACTGGCTGCCTCCTGCCCTGGTGGTCCCAGTGTCCGAGGGACCACCAGGGCAGGCTGCAGCCACCTTAGTCTGCACCCAAGCACACTGATTCCCCCCCCCTCTGCCCCCTGATCGCCCACAGCACCCCTCAAACCCCCCCCCTGCCCACCCCCCAGGCCACTGTTTGCACCCAGTCACCCCCCTAATCACCCATCAATCACTCCCTGTCACTATCTGTCAACGCTATCTTTTTTTTTACTCCCTCCTGATCACCCACCCACCCCTCAGATTCTCCCCAGACCCCCCCCCCCAGACCCCCCCCCCGTGTACTGTATGCATCTATCCCCCCTGATCACCTGTCAATCACCTGTCAATCACCCGTCAATCACCCGTCAATCACCACCTGTCACTGCCACCCATCAATCAGCCCCTAACCTTCCCCTTGCGGGCAATCTGATCACCCACCCACACCAATAGATCGCCCGCAGATCCGACATCAGATCACCTCCCAAGTGCAGTGTTTACATCTCTTCTCTCCTCTAAACACCCACTAATTACCCATCAATCACCCATCAATCACCCCCTATCACCACCTGTCACTGTTACCCATCAGATTAGACCCTAATCTGCCCCTTGCGGGCACCCAATCACCCGCCCACATGTTCAGATTGCCCTCAGACCCCCCTTATCAATTCGCCAGTGCAATATTTACATCTGTTATTCCCTGTAATAACCCACGGATCACCTGTCAATCACCCATCAATCACCCCCTGTCACTGCCACCCATCAATCACCCCCTGTCACTGCCACCCATCAATCAGCCCCTAACCTGCCCCTTGCGGGCAATCTGATCACCCACCCACACCAATAGATCACCCGCAGGTCCGACATCAGATCACCTCCCAAGTGCAGTGTTTACATCTCTTCTCTCCTCTAAACACCCACTAATTACCCATCAATCACCCATCAATCACCCCCTATCACCACCTGTCACTGTTACCCATCAGATTAGACCCCAATCTGCCCCTTGCGGGCACCCAATCACCCGCCCACACGCTCAGATTGCCCTCAGACCCCCCTTATCAATTCGCCAGTGCAATATTTACATCTGTTATTCCCTGTAATAACCCACTGATCACCTATCAATCACCCCCTGTCACTGCCACCCATCAATCACCCCCTGTCACTGCCACCCATCAATCAGCCCCTAACCTGCCCCTTCAGAATCAGAATCAGAATCGCATTTATTTCGCCAAGCACGACTGGGTCGTGCCCGGAATTGGGTTTGGCACATGAATACAGGGCATATATATAGAACATAGAAGTCAAGAGCATAGCACATATTAGACATCACTTCATCTCAAAACATACATATATAATACTTTTTCAAACATTTGCCATGTGGTTTGCAGGCAGAGAGTCAAAGTCACCGTGGGGGGTCTGCGGGGGGGGGGGGGGGGGGGGGGGCACGGGCAGAGTTCAGCGAAGTTACAGCTGAGGGGAAGAAGCTGTTTTTGTGTCTCGCTGTCTTTGTGGCGATGGACCGGTACCTCACGTACCTCTGCCCCAGGGGGAGCTGATTGAAAAACTGGTGGCCAGGGTGGGAGGGATCCTTGGCGATCTTCAGTGCTCTGGAGCGTAGTCTGGCATTATAGAGGAAGTCTAGGGCAGGGAGTGTATTCCGATGATCCTTTCCGCTGACCTGATGACCCTCTGTAGTTTGCGTCTTTCGTCTTCGGTGGAGCCAGCATACCAGACAGTGATGGAAGAACAGAGGACGGATTCGATGGTTGCGGTATAGAAGTTCGTCAGGAGTTCCCGTGACATGCCGAACTTCTTCAGTTGGCGGAGGAAGTAGAGCCTCTGCTGGGCTTTCCTCTGGGTGGAGACAGTGTTTGCCTTCCACTTCAGGGTGTTGGAGATAGTGGTGCCCAGGAGGCGGACACAGGGCACTTTCTCCACCTCCGTTCCACCAATGTGCAGTGGAGGTGGGGTGGAGGCATGTTTCCTAAAGTCAATGATAATCTCAACCGTTTTTGCATTGTTGAGGACCAGCTTGTTCTCCTTGCACCAGTGGCAGATCCTGTCCACCTGGTGGCGGTATGCCTGCTCGTCATTATTGGAGATCAGGCCGACTATGGTGGTGTCGTCTGCAAATTTGATTACCTTGACAGAGCTCGCCGAGGATCTGCAATTGTTCGTGTAGAGGGAGAACAGGAATGGTGACAAGACGCAGCCTTGAGGGGCTCCTGTGTTTGTGGTCTTTGGTTGCGAGGAGGTGGAGCCCAGCTTTATCACCTGGGATCTGTTTGTAAGGAAGTCATTGATCCACAGTTGGAGTGTGGGGTGGACCCCGAGCTCAGCCAGGTTCTCTTGTAGTATTTGGGGGCTAATGGTGTTAAATGCCGAGCTGAAGTCAAGGAGGAGAACCCTGGCATATGTATTTGGTTTGTCAAGGTGGTTATTGACAAGTTCCAGACAGATATTAATGGCGTCGTCGGTTGACCTATTTGCCCTGTAAGCAAATTGGTACTGGTCCAGCTGTGTTTCTGCTTTGTGTTTAAGGAGGGGCAGGACCACTTTTTCGAAAGTTTTCATTATGACCGATGTGAGGGCGACAGGCCTGAAATTATTGAGGTCGGATGCGCCTTGCTTTTTGGGTACAGGTATGATGGTGGACCTCTTGAAGCATGCTGGTACTTTGCCACATTGTAGGGACTTGTTGTAGACAGAGGAAAGGATAGGGTCAAGCTGCTGTGCGCATGCTTTCAGGCAGGCTGGCGAGGGCCCGAGGCTTTCCTGGCCTTTAGCCTGGACAGGTGGCACGCCACATCCAACTCATTTACGGCCAGAGTGGGCAAGTTTTGGCATGGTGGTACTGCGGTATTGGTTGAAGCCTGCAGTTTCGGAAGCCTCGCAGGGGTCTCATTCTCCTCGAACCTGCAGTAGAAGTCACTGAGGTTTTCAGCGAGCTCAGTGCTGGGAGGAACACTTTGGGGGGGGGCTTGTAATTTGTGGCAGCCTTAAGTCCCCGCCAAACAGCTTGTGAGTCGTTTGATGACAGGTCCTCCTTCAGCTTGTCTGCGTATCCCTTCTTTGCGCTTCTCAGTTCCCTGTCGAGCAAGTTTCTTGCCTTCCTGTATTCCTCCTGGTTCCCGGATTTGTGTGCGGCTTCCTTGCTTCTTCGCAGTTGCCGAAGTTTCTTGGAGAACCATGGCTTGTCGTTTGGATAGAGTTTGTAAGTTTTTGTTGGTATGCAGGAGTCCTCACAGAACCTAATGTACGAGCTCACGTTGTCTGCCCACTCATCCAGGTCTGGTGCTTCCAGGGTCTTCCAGTCTGTGCAGTCGAAGCAGGCCTGAAGTTGAAGCTTGGCCTCACTTGACCACACTTTGGTTGATTTAAGGACTGGTTTTGTGGTTTCAAGGCGCCTCCTGTAGGTGGGAATCAGGTGGATGAGGCAGTGGTCGGATGCGCCTAGTGCTGCCCATGAGGTGGCTTTATAGGTGTCCCTCAAGACCGTGTAGCAGCGGGCAATTTGATCACCCACCCACACCAATAGATCGCCCGCAGGTCCGACATCAGATCACCTCCCAAGTGCAGTGTTTACATCTCTTCTCTCCTCTAAACACCCACTAATTACCCATCAATCACCCCCTATCACCACCTGTCACTGTTACCCATCAGATTAGACCCCAATCTGCCCCTTGCAGGCACCCAATCACCCGCCCACACGCTCAGATTGCCCTCAGACCCCCCCTTATCAATTCGCCAGTGCAATATTTACATCTGTTATTCCCTGTAATAACCCACTGATCACCTGTCAATCACCCATCAATCACCCTCTGTCACTGCCACCCATCAATCACCCCCTGTCACTGCCACCCATCAATCAGCCCCTAACCTGCCCCTTGCGGGCAATCTGATCACCCACCCACACCAATAGATCGCCCGCAGGTCTGACATCAGATCACCTCCCAAGTGCAGTGTTTACATCTCTTCTCTCCTCTAAACACCCACTAATTACCCATCAATCACCCCCTATCACCACCTGTCACTGTTACCCATCAGATTAGACCCTAATCTGCCCCTAGGGCACCCAATCACCCGCCCACACCTCAGAACGCCCTCAGACCCCAGCCCTGATCACCTCGCCAGTGCATTGCTTGCATCTATTTCCCCCCTCTAATCACACCTTGAGACACCCATCAATCACCTCCTGTCACCCCCTAGCACACCTACCCATCAGATCAGGCCCTAATTTGCCCCGTGTGGGCTCCTGATCACTCGGCCAAACCCTCAGATCCCCCTCAGACCTCCTTCCGATCACCTCCCCAGTGCATTGAGGGCATCTATTTTCCCCTCTAACCGCCCCCTGAGACACCCATCAATCACCTCCTGTCACCCCCCTAGCACTCCTATCCATCAGATCAGGCCCAATACATCCTGTCATCTAAGAGGCCACCCTGCTTATGACCGGTTCCACAAAATTTGCCCCCTCATAGACCACCTGTCATCAAAATTTGCAGATGCTTATACCCCTGAACAGTCATTTTGAGAAATTTGGCTTCCAGACTACTCACAGTTTTGGGCCCGTAAAATGCCAGGGCAGTATAGGAACCCCACAAGTGACCCCATTTTAGAAAGAAGACACCCCAAGGTATTCTGTTAGGTGTATGATGAGTTCATAGAAGATTTTATTTTTTGTCAAAAGTTAGCGGAAATTGGATTTTTATTGTTTTTTTCACAAAGTGTCATTTTTCACTAACTTGTGACAAAAAATAAAATCTTCTATGAACTCACCATACCCCTAACGGAATACCTTGGGGTGTCTTCTTTCTAAAATGGGGTCACTTGTGGGGTTCCTATACTGCCCTGGCATTTTAGGGGCCCTAAACCGTGAGGAGTAGTCTAGAAAACAAATGCCTCAAAATGACCTGTGATTAGGACGTTGGGCCCCTTAGCGCACCTAGGCTGCAAAAAAATGTCACACATGTGGTATCGCCATACTCAGGAGAAGTAGTATAATGTGTTTTGTGGTGTATTTTTACACATACCCATGCTGGGTGGGAGAAATCTCTCTGTAAATGGACAATTGTGTGTAAAAAAAAATCAAAAATGTGTCATTTACAGAGATATTTCTCCCACCCAGCATGGTTATATGTAAAAATACACCACAAAACACATTATACTACTTCTTCTGAGTACGGCGATACCACATGTGTGACACTTTTTTGCAGCCTAACTGT
The DNA here is from genome assembly GCF_040937935.1 of Hyperolius riggenbachi. NCBI lineage: Eukaryota > Metazoa > Chordata > Amphibia > Anura > Hyperoliidae > Hyperolius > Hyperolius riggenbachi. The sequence goes on along the minus strand of NC_090649.1, from coordinate 467,540,985 downwards.
GCTAAGGGGCCCAAAGTCCAATGAGTACCTTTAGGATTTCACAGGTCATTTTGAGACATTTGGGTTCAAGACTACTCCTCACGGTTTAGGGCCCCTAAAATGCCAGGGCAGTATAGGAACCCCACAAATGACCCCATTTTAGAAAGAAGACACCCCAAGGTATTCCATTAGGAGTACGGTGAGTTCATAGAAGATTTTATTTTTTGTCACAAGTTAGCGGAAAATGACACTTTGTGAAAAAAAACAATTAAAATCAATTTCCGCTAACTTGTGACAAAAAAAAATCTTCTATGAACTCACCATACTCCTAACGGAATACCTTGGGGTGTCTTCTTTCTAAAATGGGGTAATTTGTGGGGTTCCTATACTGTCCTGGCATTTTAGGGGCCCTAAACCGTGAGGAGTAGTCTTGAAACCAAATTTCTCAAAATGACCTGTGAAATCCTAAAGGTACTCATTGGACTTTGGGCCCCTTAGCGCAGTTAGGGTGCAAAAAAGTGCCACACATGTGGTATCGTCGTACTCAGGAGAAGTAGTATAATGTGTTTTGGGGTCTATTTTTCCACATACCCATGCTGAGTGGGAGAAATATCTCTATAAATAGACAATTGTGTGTAAAAAAAATAAAAAAATTGTCATTTACGGAGATATTTCTCCCACCCAGCATGGGTATGTGTAAAAATACACCCCAAAACACATTATACTACTTCTCCTGAGTACGGCAATACCACATGTGTGGCACTTTTTTGCAGCCTAACTGCGCTAAGGGGCCCAAAGTCCGATGAGCATCTTTAGGCTTTACAGGGGTGCTTACAATTAGGCACCCCCCAAAATGCCAGGACAGTGAACACACCCCACAAATTACCCCATTTTGGAAAGTAGACACTTCAAGGTATTCAGAGAGGAGCATAGTGAGTCCGTGGCAGATTTCATTTTTTTTTGTCGCAAGTTAGAAGAAATGGAAACTTTTTTTTTTTTGTCACAAAGTGTCATTTTCCGCTAACTTGTGACAAAAAATAAAATCTTCTATGAACTCACCATGCCTCTCAGTGAATACTTTGGGATGTCTTCTTTCCAAAGTGGGGTCATTTGGGGGGTATTTGTACTATCCTGGAATTTTAGCCCCTCATGAAACCTGACAGGTGCGCAGAAAAGTCAGACATGCTTGAAAATGGGAAAATTCACTTTTGGCACCATAGTTTGTAAATTCTATAACTTTTACTCAATCCAATAAATATACACTGAATGTTTTTTTTTTATCAAAGACATGTAGCAGAATAACTTTCGCGCTCAAATGTATAGGAAATTTTACTTTATTTGAAAAATGTCAGCACAGAAAGTTAAAAAAGTCATTTTTTTGACAAAATTCATGTCTTTTTTGATGAATATAATAAAAAGTAAAACTCGCAGCAGCAATCAAATAGCACCAAAAGAAAGCTGTATTAGTGACAAGAAAAGGAGGTAAAATTCATTTAGGTGGTAGGTTGTATGAGCGAGCAATAAACCGTGAAAGCTGCAGTGGTCTGAATGGAGAAAAAGGCTCTGGTCCTTAAAGTGATCCTTAAGTCAACTAAAAAAAATGAGATTTACTCACCTGGGGCTTCCCTCAGCCCCCAGCAGCCGATCGGTGCCCTCGCAGCTCCACTCCGATGTCCCAGGACCCGCCGGCGAGCACTTCCGGTTTGGCCGTCACCGGCCGACAGGCATGGGAACGCGAGTGATTGTTCGCGTTCCCAGCCTGTATATCGCCCCCTATGCTGCTATTGCGGCCAGCTGGCCGCAATAGCAGCATAGGGGGCGATATACAGGCTGGGAACGCGAACAATCACTCGCGTTCCCATGCCTGTCGGCCGGTGACGGCCAAACCGGAAGTGCTCGCCAGCGGGTCCTGGGACATCGGAGTGGAGCTGCGAGGGCACCGATCGGCTGCTGGGGGCTGAGGGAAGCCCCAGGTGAGTAAATCTCATTTTTTTTAGTTGGCTTAAGGATCACTTTAAGGGGCGAAAAGACTGTGGTCCTCAAGTGGTTAATCTGGGCAGCATCAAAAGTTGAAGCCCAAATTACTTTGAAAACAGTATCATTTCAACCACCAGCAATAGCTGGCAGCTGAATCACGCCTTATTCCTTTAGTCCATGGTGGCCTGGATGGCAGGCCCTGATTTACCTCACAGGAGCCCATAGGCACAGATGTCCTGGCAACCTAGTATTGCCCTCCATGAACTTACAAACCCCCACTGAACTGCCCTGCAAGTGTGCTGGCTGGCCCAGCTGTCACTTCTCCCTTACTTCCCTTGCCCGTCACAGATAGCTACAGGTGCCCCTTAGCATTAGGTAGCCAAATGTACCCTCAGTATTAAATATCTAGAGGTGTGGTAGAAATGAAGGAGGCACTCAAAAGGCATATAAACTTGTGTTTATTCTTAATATATTCTGCCAGAAATGACTGGTGCAACATGTAGCTAAGCACTTGCTTCTTGAGATCAAATAGCTCCTTCTGGGTAGTCACATCCAAGGTGCCTGCTATAGTCTCAAACAGCTCACATTCCACTTGGCTCAAGATCCTGGAAACATCTTCCTCCTTATATGCAAAAGTCACTGCACAATTCACTGGCTCTGTCGTCTGCCCTAAGGGGTTCATTTATGACTGATGTCATAGTGGTCAGCTGACCAGAAGGGGTGTGTCCCCTAATTAAGGTGTGGTGCACTACTGTGGGCTATAAGTTGCTGTGTTTGTTCTGGTTGCATGTACACCTGAGGAAGGGGATTACCCCGAAACATGTCATGTTTGCTACTATACTGATAAACGCAAGTTTATACGCCTTTTGAGTGCCTCCTTCTACCTCTTCCTCTACCTGGTTTGTCCATTTTGTCCATCTCGGGGGGATGCTAGTTATATGCAGTGAGGTGAGTTCACTCAACAGAAAAGGTAGTTATATGCAGTGAGGTGGGTTCACTCAACAGTAAAGGTAGTTATATGCAGTGAGGTGGGTTCACTGAACAGTAAAGGTAGTTATATGCAGTGAGGTGGGTTCACTGAACAGTAAAGGTAGTTATATGCAGTGAGGTGGGTTCACTGAACAATAAAGGTAGTTATATGCAGTGAGGTGGGTTCACTGAACAGTAAAGGTAGTTATATGCGTAGTTATATGCAGTGAGCTGGGTTCACTCAACACAACAGGTAGTTATATGCAGTGAGCTGGGTTCACTCAACACAACAGGTAGTTATATGCAGTGAGGTGGGTTCACTGAACAATAAAGGTAGTTATATGCAGTGAGGTGGGTTCACTGAACAGTAAAGGTAGTTATATGCAGTGAGCTGGGTTCACTGAACAATAAAGGTAGTTATATGCAGTGAGGTGGGTTCACTTAACAATAAAGGCAGTAATATGCAGTGAGGTGGGTTCACTCAACACAACAGGCAGTTAGTGAGCTGGGTTCACTCAACAGAACAGGTAGTTATATGCAGTGAGGTGGGTTCACTCAACAGTAAAGGTAGTTATATGCAGTGAGGTGGGTTCACTCAACAGTAAAGGTAGTTATATGCATTGAGGTGGGTTCACTGAACAGTAAAGGTAGTTATATGCAGTGAGATGGGTTCACTCAACACAACAGGTAGTTATATGCAGTGAGCTCAGTTCACTCAACACAACAGATAGTTAGATGCAGTGAGCTGGGTTCACTCAACACAACAGGTAGTTAGATGCAGTGAGCTGGGTTCACTCAACACAAAGCTAGGTATATGCAGTGATGAGGTGGGTTAAGTAAACACAACAGTTACTGGGTATATGCAGTACTGGGTAGTACAATGTTCAGCTCCCTGTCACACACACAGGTAGTCACTGAATGTGCTGGGTTGCTGGCAGTGACACACACAGTATGAATTAGCAAAGCCTGTGTCTGCAACAAAAGTGTCAATTTGACACACACACACACACACAAAAAAAAGGATTAGCTCTGAAAAGAGCTGTTGAGGGGTGCTATAAAAGCAATAATAATCAGCCAGGAGCAAGCTAAGCAGCCAAGAACCTAACTAATCTGTCCCTAGGAGAACAATCTGTCTAATAGCAGGCAGACGAGTGACTCTAATGGCCGGCGAGCCTGCCTTATATAAGGGGGGGTGAGGCTCCAGGGCTTAGTGTAGCCTGATTGGCTACAATGTGCCTGCTGACTGTGATGCAGAGGGTCAAAGTTGACCCTCATAGTGCATTATGGGGCGAATCGAACTTCCGCAACAGTTCGCCTGGTGTAGGCGGTCGCAAACCACCAAAAGTTCGCCTGGAATCGTTCGCTGGGCGAACCGTTCGCTACACCTCTACTCATATCTATGATGCCATCTAGTGGCGTCTTAGGACACAGCTGTATCATCCTTGTGGCACATCTGGCTATGGGGAAGGGGCCTGACTTGTACTGGGAGCACATCTGGCTTCTGTGGACGGGGCTATACTGGGGAGGGAGGGGCTTGTAAACAAGTCAATCACTTTTTCCTGGTTTCTGAGGGAAAAATGGGTACCTCGGCTTATATGCGGGTTGGCTTATATGTGAGTATATATAGTATCCTTTAAGGAAATTTAGCTTTCTATGAAATATATATTCTCTTTTCTCTGTTTTCTAGGAGAACTGTTTAATAAGTGTTTGAAACCCCTCTTGGATACTAAAAATGTGCATTCGTTGAACTTCTTTTCCCCCTCTGTTTCTACTTTCACAGAGAACTATCGAAAAATAAACTGGAGCCATAAACATAAATTTGAATTCCAGAGACACAGGAGAACTTAACTCATAAACGAATACCTTGACTCGGAGAGGGCCAGATCACTCTGATATTTCTAAACCGCTTGGCAACCGCCACTGGATGAGGAGCTGTATCGGTTGCTTTGTTTAGCTTGCATTTAGAAGATCGCTTAAAAAAAAAAAAGTAAAATAGTTGAAATAAAAACTCTACTTTGAACATTCACTTTGCTGATTAAGCTGAATTGTAACCTTCAAGGGCAGCTTGTGGCTGAATCAGCAACACAAACCAAAAGAAACATTCCAGGCTTGACGGCTGAAGCGGTACTCCGCCCGCAATATTTCCAAATATTTCACACTTTTCCCGGCAGGTTTGGAAACGCTGGCATCGAGCTGGCCCCGAACGCTTTCCGAAGTCTGGAATTCCTAATCTCACTTGAAGGAATGAGCTCACATACAAACACTTCACAAGAACAGAGAGTAATGTGCAGTAATTATTATTTTTTCCTCTTTTTCTTCTCTTTGCACTTAGAATAAAGTATTATCTCGGACAGATATAAGCTGCGCCCAAAACCTGGAGATAGAGACAGGACGACACAGACAGACATGGAAGCCCCGGGAGGAGAGACTGTGCAGGCAATGTGACCAGGGGGTCCTGGAGGATGAGGCCCACTTCCTGCTACACTGCAGCAAGCAAATATACACCATTGAGGACCGCCCATTTCCAAAGACTCTCCGCCCACATCGCAGATTTCAGATGAGGAGAGGAAACTCTATATCCTACTGGGGGAAGAGGAAAAAACTGTGCAAATAGCAGCCCGATATATCACTGCCTGCCACCAACTGAGAGGAACATGATACCACATGGACTGTATAACCCCATACTCCCCTCCCCTATGGACTATATGCCTATACCCCCCTCTCCTATGGACTATATATCCTCCACCCTCCTATGGACTGTATACCTATATCCTTCTCTTATTCTCACAATCCCCCCTCCCCCCCCCACGTTAATGTTTTGTTTTGTTTTGCTTTGGCAATGCTAAATGTATTTGGTCCTGCCAATAAAGCTTTTTGGATTTGGATTTGGAGCTGCACTAACACAATGAACCACTTGGGTAGAGGGTTCAACAACTGATTAACAGATGGTGTACTTCAAACAACACAAAAAAAAGACCCAATATGCAAAATTATGGTAGCACTCACATAAATCGTTATGCAGAAAAATGCAGTATTCTTCCACCAAGAGCATTTTGAAGTCCACCTTTGAGAAGGCAACCTTCAGACTATTTCGAAGCAAGACACCACCACTAGTGTTGGGCGAACAGTGTTCGCCACTGTTCGGGTTCTGCAGAACATCACCCTGTTCGGGTGATGTTCGAGTTCGGCCGAACACCTGACGGTGCTCGGCCAAACCGTTCGGCCATATGGCCGAACTAAGAGCGCATGGCCGAACGTTCCCCGAACGTTCGGCTAGCGCTGTGATTGGCCGAACGGGTCACGTGGTTCGGACCCGAACGCGCTCTGATTGGCCGAACTGTCACGTGGTTCGGGTAAATAAATACCCGAACCACGTCATATCTCCGCCATTTGTCTGTGGGTTTAGCTTTGGGTAGGCAGGCAGGGTAGTTCGCGCTCCAGCCACGCTAGCCAGGGTCCCCCCCAGTCATTGTGTGTCACTGCTGGGAACAGTAGTACACCGCTCGTTCAGCCACACTATATAGCATTCTGTGTACTGTTCTGTGTCTGCTGGGAACAGTGGTACACCGCTCGTTCAGCCACACTATATAGCATTCTGTGTACTGTTCTGTGTCTGCTGGGAACAGTGGTACACCGCTCGTTCAGCCACACTATATAGCATTCTGTGTACTGTTCTGTGTCTGCTGGGAACAGTAGTACACCGCTCGTTCAGCCACACTATATAGCATTCTGTGTACTGTTCTGTGTCTGCTGGGAACAGTAGTACACCGCTCGTTCAGCCACACTATATAGCATTCTGTGTACTGTTCTGTGTCTGCTGGGAACAGTAGTACACCGCTCGTTCAGCCACACTATATAGCATTCTGTGTACTGTTCTGTGTCTGCTGGGAATAGTGGTACACCGCTCGTTCAGCCACACTATATAGCATTCTGTGTACTGTTCTGTGTCTGCTGGGAACAGTAGTACACCGCTCGTTCAGCCACACTATATAGCATTCTGTGTACTGTTCTGTGTCTGCTGGGAACAGTAGTACACCGCTCGTTCAGCCACACTATATAGCATTCTGTGTACTGTTCTGTGTCTGCTGGGAACAGTAGTACACCGCTCGTTCAGCCACACTATATAGCATTCTGTGTACTGTTCTGTGTCTGCTGGGAACAGTAGTACACCGCTCGTTCAGCCACACTATATAGCATTCTGTGTACTGTTCTGTGTCTGCTGGGAATAGTGGTACACCGCTCGTTCAGCCACACTATATAGCATTCTGTGTACTGTTCTGTGTCTGCTGGGAACAGTAGTACACCGCTCGTTCAGCCACACTATATAGCATTCTGTGTACTGTTCTGTGTCTGCTGGGAACAGTAGTACACCGCTCGTTCAGCCACACTATATAGCATTCTGTGTACTGTTCTGTGTCTGCTGGGAATAGTGGTACACCGCTCGTTCAGCCACACTATATAGCATTCTGTGTACTGTTCTGTGTCTGCTGGGAACAGTGGTACACCGCTCGTTCAGCCACACTATATAGCATTCTGTGTACTGTTCTGTGTCTGCTGGGAACAGTGGTACACCGCTCGTTCAGCCACACTATATAGCATTCTGTGTACTGTTCTGTGTCTGCTGGGAACAGTAGTACACCGCTCGTTCAGCCACACTATATAGCATTCTGTGTACTGTTCTGTGTCTGCTGGGAACAGTAGTACACCGCTCGTTCAGCCACACTATATAGCATTCTGTGTACTGTTCTGTGTCTGCTGGGAACAGTAGTACACCGCTCGTTCAGCCACACTATATAGCATTCTGTGTACTGTTCTGTGTCTGCTGGGAATAGTGGTACACCGCTCGTTCAGCCACACTATATAGCATTCTGTGTACTGTTCTGTGTCTGCTGGGAATAGTGGTACACCGCTCGTTCGCCACTGTATAGCATTGTGCTCTGTGTCGCTGCTGGGAATAGTGGTACACCGCTCACCCGTCACTGTATAGCATTGTGCTCTGTGTCGCTGCTGGGAATAGTGGTACACCGCTCACCCGTCACTGTATAGCATTGTGCTCTGTGTCGCTGCTGGGAATAGTGGTACTGTATAGCATTTCTGTACTGCCACTGTACTGCTGCCAGTCAGCGTGTACTGTAAGGATAAGTGAAATGAGGAAGAAATCCGGTGAAAGAGGGAGGGGCAAGGGAAGAGGTGTTTCCCCTGACGGTTCACGTACAGGCCACAGGGGAGCACCCAAGAAAACCCACTCAATACCGCCCATGTTGTCCAGGACAACAACCCTCACAAATCCAAAAGAACAGGACCAGATAATTACTTGGATGACCTCTCAAGCGTCCAGCAGTGGGTTAAGCAGCACCAGCACATCACGCACGAGGTCCGAGTCCTCAGCCAGTTACAAGGAGCCAGTGGGCACAAAGCTGACACAACCGGCAGCGACACCACGCACACAACTGCCAGATAACCAGTCCGATGAATTACCTCAGGACACAATGGGGTATTCGCAGGAGCTATTCCCAGCCCAACAAACTTCCACCTTTCAAAGGTCAATGGAGGAACAGCCAGAAATGTTGTGCCTGGATTCACAACCGTTAACTGTGGGAAATGCACCGCGCACTGAAATACAAGGCGAGTCCGAAGAGGACTCGGAAACCCAAATCCCAGAGCAATTTGGGCAGGAGGGGTTGCAATTGCAGGAGGTCGGCCGACAAGATCTGGAAGACGACGTTGGAGTGTGCTGCGCAGAGGTTGTTGTGGGGAGCTCTACTCCACGGCGGTGGCCCACAATGACATATGACGAGTTTGAGGAGATGGAAGAGGAGGGTATGGACAATGTGGACAGAGACCCAGATTTTGTTTGTGAACGAGAACATCGCCGTCGTAGCAGCAGCACAGATGAGTCTGTTGAAGAACACACTGCTGCACGAGTTCGCCTTGTGCCACAAGGTAGGCGGCGCGCAATTTCAGGCACCACAAGCGTGGAAGTTCAAGTGAGAGGCAAAAGAGGAGCAAACAGAAATCGCCAGCAAGGAGGCAGGTGCTCCAAAGTCTGGGCTTTCTTTGAAGACTGCACTGAGGATGTTACCATGGCGATTTGCAAGGTGTGCAAGACCCGCCTGAGCAGGGGGAAAAATATTAACAACCTCTCCACCACCAGCATGAGCCGTCACATGCTATCCAAACATCCCACTCTTTGGGCAAACGCGTCAGGACAGGGTACCAGAAACAACACTGCCTCCCTTGGGTTCACCAGACTCACCACCAGACCCGCCTCAGCAGCAGCAGTAGCCCAGCCATTGCGTGGTTCACAACATTCACAAACATCAGACGACGCTGACACTGTCACTTTCCGGAGTTGTGCTCTTGAGGTCTCCCAGTGTTCATCAAACACAACAACCAACAGCCCTTCCGTGTGCAGCGCTACGGTTCAGTTGTCTGTGTCGGAGATGTTTGAGCGCAAGAGGAAATTGCCAGCAAATGACCCCCGGGCCGTGGCAGTAACAGCCAGCATAGCCAAGCTTCTGGCCTGCGAAATGCTGCCATATCGATTGGTGGAGACAAACAGCTTCAAGGGCATGATGTCAGTGGCCATCCCACGTTACGTGGTTCCCAGCCGCTACCACTTTGCACGCTCTGCAGTGCCTGAGTTGCATGAGCACGTGGTCAGCAAAATAACCCGAAGCTTGAAGAATGCCGTTGCCTGCAAGGTTCACCTCACCACTGACACCTGGACGAGTGCGTTCGGCCAGGGTCGATACATCTCCCTTACCGCGCACTGGGTGAACCTTGTGGAGCCTGGCAGCGATTCCTCACCTGCTACGGCACGGGTGTTGCCCACGCCACAAACAGCTGCACCGCCGTCCCTCCCACTGGATAACAGCAGCACCTACCTCTCTGACTCCTTCTCCTCCAACGCATCTCAAAGCTGTACCTCATCCGGAAACGCTAACCCAGCAGCAGTAGGATCGTGGAAGCAGTGCAGCACAGCTGTTGGCATGCGTCAGCAAGCGTTGCTGAAGCTAATCTGCCTTGGGGATAAGCAGCACACAGGGGAGGAAATTTGGAGGGGAATAAAGGAACAGACGGATTTGTGGCTGGCACCGCTGGACCTGAAACCGGGCATGGTTGTGTGTGATAATGGGAGTAATCTCATTCGCGCTTTAAGGTTGGCTAAGCTGACACACATCCCTTGCCTGGCGCACGTGATGAACCTAGTAGTTCAGCGGTTCCTGAGGACATACCCAGGCGTGCCCGATCTGCTGTTGAAGGTGCGTCGAGTGTCCAAACATTGTAGAAATTCCAGTACTGCTTCGGGGGCACTCGCCAAGATGCAGGAGCGCTTCAATCTCCCCCACCATCGCTTGCTGTGTGATGTCCCTACGCGCTGGAATTCTACGCTGCACATGCTAGCCCGCTTTTGCGAGCAGAAGAGTGCAGTGGTCCAGTACATGACGGCGCAGTACCGAGGCGCATCCGGCCAGCTGCCAAGCTTCTGTGGATCCGATTGGGCCAACATGTTGGACCTCTGCCAAGTCCTCCAAAATTTTGAGCAATCCACGTTGCTTGTGAGCAGTGACAACTCTTCAGTCAGCATTACCATACCACTGCTGTGTTTACTGAAGAGGTCGATGTTAAAAATCAAGGAAACAGCTGTCATGATGCAACTGGGGGAATCTGAAGGAGAAAACGATCAGCGTGATGGTACCAACATCAGGCCATCCGCCTCAGGGAACGCTGGCCCCAGCAGCTATGACGAAGAAGAGGAGGAGGAACAGCTGGAGTTGGAGCAGGAATTTCATGCCACCACTGACGAGGGCCAGAGCGGTGCACGTTGGACTTCCACAATTCAACGCGAATGGTCAGCAGAAGCAGACCAGGAGGAAGGTGACGACTATGATGCATCACAACAACTATCACAACGCTCACAAGAGGATGATGAGGATTCTGGTAGGACTCTGGCACACATGGCTCAATTCATGCTAGACTGCATTGAACGTGACCCACGCATTGTGCGCATTCTGGACAACACCAATTACTGGGTTTATACCCTTCTGGATCCACGGTACAAACACAATGTTCCAAAACTGCTTGAAGAAAGAGTCAGACAGGTCAAAATGGAAGAATACCAGCAGGCCCTTGTGGAGACTTTAGAGAGGAGATTGACATCCTCCCCCTCCTCTAGCCAGTTGTACGCAGACAGACTGACTTCCGCAAACCCAGGACGACCAGGAGGGCAGCAAACAACGCAAGCCGCAGCTAGTACCCAAAAGGGAATGGTATCGGCAGTGTCCTTGGAGTGGGAAAATTTTCTGACACCCATGCAGCCGCAGCCCACTGAACAGCAAGCGTGCAGATCCACCTCCAACACCGATCGCCTGGAGAAGATGGTCAAGGACTACATGTCAGATGGCGTAGCTGTGTCGAACCATCCATCTGCACCCTTCAACTATTGGGTATCGAAGCTAGACACCTGGCACGAACTGGCAATGTACGCAATAGAGGTGCTGGCTTGCCCGGCAGCCAGCGTTATGTCGGAACGCTGTTTCAGTGCTGCCGGAGGCATCGTCACAGATCGGCGTATCCGCCTCTCTACAGAAAATGCAGACTGTCTGACTCAAATTAAAATGAATCAATCCTGGATTGGAAATGACTACGCAACACTCCAGGACCCCAACCAAGTAACATGACCAATGAACATCTGGGATGGTGTTGCGTTTCCGGGCCCTGTTTATTGAACCTCTCATCTGTATTACATTTATGACTGCATGGCGGCAAAAAGCATTGCTGCTATATCCGCACGCTTTTTGTCCACATGCAAGGCCTGGGTTGTTGTGTCTCACAAAGCGTGGCCTTCTCCTCCTGCGCCTGCTCCTGTTCCATCACGTCTGCTGCTGCTGGGTTAGCGTTGCCGCGTGGTCCCTGTTTATTGAACCACTTATCTTTATTACATTTATGACTGCATGGCGGTACAAAGCATGCTATCCGCACGCTTCTTGCCCTCATGCAAGGCCTGGGTTGTTGTGTCTCACAAAGCGTGGCCTTCTCCTCCTGCGCCTCCTCCTGTTCCATCACGTCTGCTGCTGCTGGGTTAGCGTTGCCGCGTGGTCCCTGTTTATTGAACCACTTATCTTTATTACATTTATGACTGCATGGCGGTACAAAGCATGCTATCCGCACGCTTCTTGCCCTCATGCAAGGCCTGGGTTGTTGTGTCTCACAAAGCGTGGCCTTCTCCTCCTGCGCCTGCTCCTGTTCCATCACGTCTGCTGCTGCTGGGTTAGCGTTGCCGCGTGGTCCCTGTTTATTGAACCACTTATCTTTATTACATTTATGACTGCATGGCGGTACAAAGCATGCTATCCGCACGCTTCTTGCCCTCATGCAAGGCCGGGGTTGTTGTGTCTCACAAAGCGTGGCCTTCTCCTCCTGCGCCTCCTCCTGTTCCATCACGTCTGCTGCTGCTGGGTTAGCGTTGCCGCGTGGTCCCTGTTTATTGAACCACTTATCTTTATTACATTTATGACTGCATGGCGGTACAAAGCATGCTATCCGCACGCTTCTTGCCCTCATGCAAGGCCTGGGTTGTTGTGTCTCACAAAGCGTGGCCTTCTCCTCCTGCGCCTGCTCCTGTTCCATCACGTCTGCTGCTGCTGGGTTAGCGTTGCCGCGTGGTCCCTGTTTATTGAACCACTTATCTTTATTACATTTATGACTGCATGGCGGTACAAAGCCTGCTATCCGCACGCTTCTTGCCCTCATGCAAGGCCGGGGTTGTTGTGTCTCACAAAGCGTGGCCTTCTTCTCCTCCTGCGCCACCCTCCTCCTGTTCCATCACGTGTGCTGCTGCTGGGTTAGCGTTACCGGTCCCTTTTCCTGGAACCTCTTATATGTATTACATTTATGACTGCATGCCGACAAAAAACATGTTACCTGTGCAAAGAAAACAGACATTTCCCGCATTTAAAAGACAGTTTTCCCTTTGAAACTTTAAAATCGATTTTCTCAAAAACTATAAGCTCTTTTTGCTAATTTTTTTTCCCTCTTGTACCCACTCCCAAGGTGCACATACCCTGTAAATTTGGGGTATGTAGCATGCAAGGAGGCTTTACAAACCACAAAAGTTCGGGTCCCCATTGACTTCCATTATGTTCGGAGTTCGGGTCGAACACCCGAACATCGCGGCCATGTTCGGCCTGTTCGGCCCGAACCCGAACATCTAGATGTTTGCCCAACACTAACCACCACCTCACCCTCAGAAGATTGCGCTCACCCTCAGGGCTGGTTCTCTCATGAAGCAAGGTGAAACATTTGCATCAGGTACAGAGATTATAGGGGCAGCATTTCTGTGCTGTGTTTACACTAACAGCATGCAGTCAGAGTAGGAGGCATAGTGAAAGGAGAACGAGCGAGCTGAAGAGGTCATCATTGAGGAACAGCAGCTTGTTGTGCTATGTGAGGAGTCTGACAGTGATTGAGGAGGGGGGAGGCGGGAGAGCAGCAGTGTTTCATTTGACTTGCACAGCAGAAGGGGGGGGGGGGGGTGGCACTGCTGTCCCGACTGAGGAGGAATAGACTGGCTGAGGATGAGCAGTTTGTTTGTCACAGACTCACAGCCAGCCGGTGTGCTATTGTGTTTTGCTGCAGCATGTCATGTGAGATCATTAAATGGAGCAGAGTAAATTTTCTGGTGCTGTGCGATCTTTCCAAATTGGGGAAGGGGGTGGGCGCATCCTCACAAGTTTACCGCAGGCAGCATAAAGCCTAGAACCAACCCTTTATATCTGAGCCTCTGTTCACAGTGCATTGGGGTCATCTAGGCCACCCCTGTCTCTTAGGCCTCTTGCACACTACATGCAATTCCGATTTTTGTACGTCCGATTTTGGATTCCGATTATAAAATCTTAGCAGCATGCAGTATGTTTTTTAATCGAAATCGAAATCCAAAATTGGATCAGTTAAAAAATTGGAATCGATTGTAGTGTGCAAGAGGCCTGCGACTGCTTCCTTTTTGCACAGTTCTCATATATCAATACACCTCAGTATTGGGTCGTGCCGTTTTCCATTCCGCATCAACCTCAGATGTCACGTCCACGCCACACTGTTTCCATATCAACCACAATTTTTCTGCATAAGGACTAATGTTATCTATGTGCACTATCATAATACTGTATTATTCATCCATTATTACATATTGGATTAAAGTGCTATCTCATTTAGAGAAAATCCCTAGGACCTTGGCCTGCTTTACCAAGTTCCCCTGGCCTGGACAGTGTTTGAGGACACAAGTGATGCACCAGTGCTGGCAGATAGAAGGGATTAACTTTATTAATGTTTAATCAAAATGTAGCCTGGGTGTACACCATATTGGGTTGCCAGGATTGTGTTCATTTTTTTCTTCAATTGACGTCACTTTACTTTAACTATTATGAATGGACATGGCCCCTGATCGGGGTCATGTCCATTCATGCCAGACACTGAGATTGGATTGGGGAACGTCAGTTTCCCTCCCCCAATTGCCACTGTGTCCAGATAGACCAGAGTGGCTCCTATCTGGGAGGAGATAGGATTAAGTAGTTAATATGCGTGATGACGTAGCAGCCAGCAATACATGGCAGGCAGCTGAATCTGCCATTGCACTGGCTTGCAACTTGGAATTCAGCCAATCAAAACAACAAGAAGTGCAATTGATTGGGCTACACACAAGCTGGATACAGTGTGCATGAATTTTGGCAGAATAATTAGCATCTGATTGACCATTTCTACTTCTAACAGCATTTTTTTTTTATTATTAGGGTCATGTTACGTCTGTATAAGGTCTAGTTAAAGAGAACCTAAACTGAAAATAAAAAGTCTAAATAACCATACACAGGTCATACTTACCTCCTGTGTAGTCTACTCCTCAATTTCTTTCTCCTGTCCTGCATCCCATTTGTCCACTGTGATCAATGGAATTCTCTGTCCTCCATTTTAAAAATGGCCATTACCCCATAACAGCTTCCTGGTCTGCACACTGGTAAACTGTAATAGCACTCACTTGAGTCATAGGGAAATATGGACATTACCTTGCACATTCAGTTGTAACTGACAGCTGCTGATATATACTGTAACTGACAGCAACTGGTATATTTCAGTTCTGACAATATCTTGTCAGAACTGGAAGGGATCACTGTAAGAAGAAAATAGTGAGCCTCTGAGAGGAACGGACGGTGAGGTTAGGGAGTAATATTCATTTGCAGCTATGTCATGTGTTTATTTTAAATAATCTTCCTTGCTTCAGGTTCCCTTTAAGTCAGGGTATAGTGAAGTGAAAAAGGAAGGGATAAGGCCTTGTTCACATTATAAATCGCCAGCCCTATCCCAAGCACTGAGCAATTTATTATGCTTTTTTTAAAGCACTTTTCCCAGCTCTTTTTGCTTAGAAAAGTGCTTTTCTAAGCGCTTTTGCTCGGCGATGATTTTTTTCACTTTCTGAGTAACATCAGTCAGGAAGTGAACTCTCTAACCCGGAAATGAATAAACACAAGGGGCTTGATTCACAAAGCAGTGCAAACTGTTTAGCACGGGTGTGCTAAACAGTTAGCACGTGAAGTGCCGTTCGTGGACTTTTGTGCGCGAATCGCGGCACTTTGCTTGCGCAAAAGTCCGCGAACGGCACTTCACATGCTAACTGTTTAGCACACCCGTGCTAAACAGTTTGCACCGCTTTGTGAATCAAGCACAATGTATTTATTCATAAAAGCACTTCGGAAATCGCTTGCGTTGAGCCACAGCTCTCAGAAAATGGTACAGGCAGCGCATTTCAAGAAAATAGAAACGCTTACATGTGAACACTGTCATAAGAAATCATTGCACAAATGCATTTAGGGCGATTTGCAAAATCGCCAGCGCTTAAAAAACCAGCAAATGCTCACAGTGTGAATGAGCCCTGAAGGGGCTTTAAAGAGAACCTGAGGTGGATCTTCGGGGGACAAGATTTATCAGTAACTCAGAGGTAAACACAGGGGAGATGAATTCCCTGTTTAAAACGCGTGCCATGGGCGTTCCTGCAGGTTTTTCTGAGCTGCCTGCCATTGGTAGGTAGAGTGACCAGACGTCCCGGATTGCCCGGGACGCGTCCCGGATTCGGGGTCCGCTGTCCCAGGCTTAATGAGGTCCCGGGAAACGTCCCGCTTTTAGCAGCGGGACGTCCCGGCCTCGGGACTCTGGCCACTCTCTCCTCAATGAACTGGCAGCGGCGTCTATAGACGCCGTGCCAGTTCATTGCCTGCAGCCCCGCTCCAGCCTCCTCTTCCGGTGTCTGTTTCCGACACCGGCAGGTGAGCAGGGCTACAGCAAGATGGCTGCCGAAGCCCTATACTGGAGACTATTTGTGTCTCCAGTACAGGGCTTCGGGCGCCATCTTGCCGTAGCCCTGTCAGCGCGGGAGACCAGACTAGAGCAGGAGGAACATGACGGTCCCGGGGCGGAGCAGCGCGCCAGAGGCCGGAGACTTGTGCCAGGTGAGTAAATCAAATACTTTCTTTTCCAGGTGAAATGTTTGCCCGCATTGTTTCTTTTCCAGGTGAAATGTTTGCCCGCATTGTTTCTTTTCCAGGTGAAATGTTGGCCCGCATTGTTTCTTTTCTGGTGAAATGTTTGCCCGCATTGTTTCTTTTCTAGCGAAATGTTTGCCCGCAGTGCGTTTCTTTTCTGGTGAAATGTTTGCCTGCATTGTTTCTTTTCTAGCGAAATGTTTGCCCGCAGTGCGTTTCTTTTCTGGTGAAATGTTTGCCCGCATTGCATTTCTTTTCTGGTGAAATGTTTGTCCGCATTGCGTTTCTTTCCTGGTGAAATGTTTGCCCGCATTGCGTTTCTTTTCTGGTGAAATGTTTGTCCGCATTGCGTTTCTTTTCTGGTGAAGTGTTTGCCCGCATTGCGTTTATTTTGTACTGACATGTTGCCCGCATTGCATTTATTTTGTACTGACATGTTTGCCCGCATTGCGTTTATTTTGTACTGACATGTTTGCCCGCATTGCGTTTCTTTTCTGGTGAAATGTTTGCCCGCATTGTGTTTATTTTCTGGTGAAATGTTTGCCCGCATTGCGTTTATTTTGTACTGACATGTTGCCCGCATTGCGTTTATTTTGTACTGACATGTTTGCCCGCATTGCGTTTATTTTGTACTGACATGTTTGCCCGCATTGCGTTTCTTTTCTGGTGAAATGTTTGCCCGCATTGCGTTTATTTTCTGGTGAAATGTTTGCCCGCATTGCGTTTATTTTATACTGACATGTTGCCCGCATTGTGGTTATTTTGTGCTGACATGTTGCCTATTGCATTTATTTTTTGGTGTCCGGGGTAAATGTTACTGCATTTATTATTTAATGGTCATAGATGGCTATGTTTGCTGCTTTGTGGTTACGGTATACTATTAGCATCACACAGTTTCTGCACATCCATGATGCAAAGTCTCGTTTGTCCACATCATGGCGTAAACACTGCTTTCTTATGCCTCGCTGTTACATCATTACGTTAGCTCCGCCCATACAATGTCATGGCCACGCCCAGCCCCCCCCCCAGTCTTTGCCGCTGCGCGCTCCTCAGTCCTCCCCACTTTTCGCCGCAGCGCGCAGCGCGCCGCCCCCCCCCCCACGCCCCCCTCCCCGTCCCAGGTTGGACCCACAAAAATCTGGTCACTCTATTTTAGGCCACAATAGTCTGAAAACAATGTCTGTAAGTTGGATCACTTCAATAAAATGAATAGACTATAGACATGCTATGAACCATGCAAAGCAATGATTTGCAGATACCACTCATAGTCCTGAAGCATTGCATCATGGGAGTCATTTCTTGTTGATGTGAAGCTGAATCTTTGCAAACACTTTTCTGTTTTAAGAAGGCAAACTTGTAGGTCCTTTGCAAAAACATCTTCATAGTTCTGCCTCCCCATAACATGACTGGGTTACCCTTTAACACCTTCATGCATGGAAGACTTGCTCTAAGTGCAGCTCAGCGTTAACACGCTGAGTTAGAATTGTGCTTTGCCTAGAGTGGGGATTGTCTGAAACGATGACTTTAAGCGCTGGATAAACGTTTATCTTCTCCTGTCAGCGCTCGCATTGGAGACTGTTGATGGGCTGTAGACAGACGGCCTAATTTCCTGGTGTAGAAACATCTCCTGGCCCTTGACTGAGTCAAGTGTGACTTTTCCTAATCAGAGGAGACTTTATGACTAACCTTCATCCGACTGAGCGCAATTGTTTCCACAACGTAGCCCTGCCGTGGCTGGAATATCCTGTGTCAGCTCCAGAGAGAGGAGACTCTGCACATGTACTGCGTGACCCCAATCTCGTATGAGCGCTCGTCAGCTATGAGCATTATACGGGGTCCCTCTCCTGCTTCCATCTATCCCATCACCTCCAGACATGCTCAGATAAAGATTTAGTAATGTGAACATACAAACAATAAAATATATATGTGTACACTGTGTCCGCAGGTGTACATGTAATTAAGGTGCCGGGAAATGTTGGCACAGGGTAAAGCCGAAAAACGTCTAACCCTGCTTCTGCAAAAGTCCCGGCGGTGTTAGTTACTATTCCCCCTCCAGGCCACCGTGGACTCAGGGGTAGCACATAATTCATCTGCCAGCTGTTGCTGGTGGCCAAATTACACAGTTTTTATGATAATTTGGGATCCCTGTCTAGATGGTGCCCAAATTACTGCATGAGTGTCGATATAGCTGTAATAATCAGCCGAGAAGGGATATTCAGACAGGCTGTTCTCTATAAACACATGCAGGGTGGATTTCTCTGTGTTCTTCACTCCTGTGCAAGAGTTCAGTTCCGAATTAAGTGCTCAGCCACACTATAAGCACTTTTCTGAGCGCTTGTGATTGATTAGCGCTTTCTGATCTCTTTCACCTTCATTAAAACTGCAGTGAAAATTAGGTATTGCCACTATCGCTACAATTTTTACACGATTTTTACCGCGTTTTTAATGAAAGTGAAGAGCAGTGATTTTTAAAAAGCTAATCGATCACAAGCGCTCAGAAAAGCACTTATAGTGTGGCTGAGTCCTTAAAGAGTAAGTGTCGCGAAAATCTTAAAATTAAAAACACATACAAATAAGAAGTACATTTCTCGCAGAGTAAAATGAGCCATTAATTACTTCTCTCCTATGTTGCTGTCACTCACAGTAGGTAGTAGAAATCTGACATTACTGACAGGTTTTGGGCTAGTCCATCTCTCCATAGGAGATTCTCAGCATGGCCTTTATTCTTTATAAACACATTCCCTGAAAAAGATTAATACAAAGACGCTGGCCATCCTCCCTGCTCGCTGTACACTATTTTGGCAGTTGGACGTAGCAACTGTCATTCACTAAGTGCTTTTAAAAATAAAGAAAACCCTGAGAACCCCCCTATGAAAAGATGGGCTAGTCCAAAATCTGTCGGTAATGACAGATTTCTACTTCTTATTGTAAGTGACAGGAACATAGGAGAAAAGTAATTTATAGCTCATTTTACTCTGGGAGAAATGTAAATCTTATTTGTATGCGTTTTAAATTTTAAGATTATCACAATGATACCTTCTGTTTTAGGAAGGCAAAATTACATTAGGCAATATAACAGGCAGACAAAGTGCAAGAAGGCATTTTAACCACGCGGAAGCGCGCCTGTCCTCCTTGACGTTTTTATACGTCAAGGAAGACAGGCGCGCTTCCGCGGCCGATCGTGCCCGTGCACGCGCACTCCCGGCTGCGGATTCGGTAGCCACGGAATCAATGTATCGGGCTATGGAGCCCGATCACTGATTCCTCTCCCCCGCTGAAAAAGCGACAGCTTCTCTCAGAAGCTTCGCTTTTTCTGAAGCTATGTCCCTCTAAGCGTACATTGTACGCTTAGAGTGACGTCATGTAAACAAAATCGAGATTGCCATCTTGTGGCCAAAAAGTAAAACTACAAGTAAAAGTTAAAAAACATTACAATACACAAATATTTCCCCAAATAAAACACTTTTATATCCCACCCTCCCAAAAATGCCCACATAAAATGTTTAATAAAAAAAACAAACATTACTATATAAAAAAAACACATAAATATTTACCTAAGGGTCTAAACTTTTTAAATATCTATGTAAAGATGAAATATTTCTCTCAATTTTTTTTTATAAGCTTGTAAATAGTGATGAATGCAAAACGGAAAAAATGCTCTTTTATTTCCAAATAAAATATTGTCGCGATACATTGTGATAGGGACATAATTTAAAAGGTGAAATAACAGTGACAAATGGGCAATTACAATACGTAGGTTTTAATTATGGAGGCATGTATTATTTTAAAACTATAATGGCCGAAAACTGACAAATAATGCATTTTTTCATTTTTTTTCTTATTCTTACTGTTAAAATGCATTTACAATAAAGTGGCTCTTAGCAAAATGTACCCCCCCAAAGAAAGCCTAATTGGTGGCGGAAAAAACAAGATATAGATCAGTTCATTGTGATAAGTAGTGATAAAGTTATAGGCTAATGAATGGGAGGTGAACATTGCTCGGATGCATAAAGTGAAAACGACTGAGAGCTTAAGTGGTTAATAGGCAAAAGGAGTAATCAAGGAGTAACAATGACGTCAATGAGAGAACAATGAGATAATTAATTGCTTTGTTTGCTCCAGGCCACTTCACAAAGACTCATACATCATAGACATTATTGTGAGCCAATCTGAAGGAATTGCTACAAAAAAAGAGGCCAAAATCACATACAACAAAAATGTCTTAAAAATAGTCATTTTGTTCCTCCCATTTTCTTCTGTTTTCTTCATTTCAATGTGTTTCCCTTTATATTTGGAGTACTTCCTATCCTATTATGTTCAGTTTCCTCTCTATAGATGGCTCTGTGGACGAGTTCAACCGTCATTCTGTTGCTGATAGAGTTTTTATGTTCGTGCATAAATACAAGATGAGATTTTGTAAAGGCGGGTAAAAGGCTATCAGCCTCACAGTGCCTAGGTGGCTGCCTGACAATCCTCCTACACAGGCTAGACTGAACTTGGCAAGGATGGCCCGCTGAGTTGGTCTCTAGGGAGAATGTAGTGGTTTTACAGCCGCCATGATCCATTGCAAAACATCCAAAAACATTTCAGACTGAGTGCATTGTTCCCCTTCTCACCCAGACAGTCAGAAACCACTCCTTTGTCCTTCTTCCTACCTTCCATGGCAACATAAGGCATTGTGTAGTCAAGAGTGATTCATCTGTAGAGTCCCCTCAGCCCTAAACTATCATCCACAGGATCAAGTCCCAGTTCCTACAGCAACAATCATTGTGCACCTTAAAGAGAAACTCCGACCAAGAATTGAACTTTATCCCAATCAGTAGCTGATACCCCCTTTTACATGAGAAATCTATTCATTTTCACAAACAGACCATCAGTGGGCTCTGTATGGCTGATATTGTGGTGAAACCCCTCCCACAAAGAAATTCTGAGTACGTACTCTTGGCAGTTTCCTGCCTGTGAACCTTGCTGCATTTTGGGAAATAGCTGTATACAGCTGTTTCCAACTGCCAAAAAAGCATGCAGCAGCTACATCACCTTCCAACAGTAAAAATGTTACTATGTAATAAATGTCAGAATGTAAATCAGGGATTTAAAAGATTTTACAATGGGCAACCACTGATTAAATCATTTATACATGATTATTGTAAACATGAAGCACTTTTTTATTACATTATTTTCACTGGAGTTCCTCTTTAAGGCCCCCGTGTTTAAAGTGAGTGGGCACCATTTTTGCACCCAGAGCATCTCAATAACACATTAAAAATGTATGTTAACAATGTGTCTCATTATTAAAAAGTCTCTCATTATTAAAAGCTAGCAAAGGTTTTATTAGTCTACTTCAGCAGGCCTGCCCTACTGCAGAGGGTTCAGGCAGCTAAGGACTAATGTAATTGTTTTATTGCACACATTAGCAAGAAGTTAACAATACCTTTCATCAACAGAGGGTAGTGGGTAATTAGAACAACGGCTTCAAAGAGTTTATCCAGAGGTAAGGTGTGACGATAGCATCTGTGACTTCTGTAAATAAGGACAGCTAGAAGGGGAGGGGAAACAAGGCAGCTCCTGTAGCTATTAGAAACCAGGAGAAATTCCAGGGAAAAAAGCTGCTTAGTTCCCTTTAATTTCCTCAAGCAGACTACCTGCATGGAGATACATGCTCTCCAAGTCTTCATCGGTTTTCATAAGGTTCCATGGTGCATGTTTTATAATAAATGTCAATATAGTTTTTTTGCGTATACACTAATCTATGAAAATGTGTTTTGTCTTCCCTGTTGTAACGAATGTGGAATTATCTCCGTGGCTGCGGAAATCCTCCACAAGCGTATAATTTGACAGAACCAAGCTATGGTGCCGTGCACCTGTAGAGGGAAATTCCCACCGGCAGATGGAGCTGTGGAGTGCAGACGAACACAGCCTCTGCACTGCCACAGATGCCAGATGGGAATTGTACGAGTTGAAGCAATGCAGGGCAAGATAGCCCTTAAAGAGAGAGAGCACAGAGACAGAATGTATGTGTGTCCACCAATCTAGTCGCCACCCGGCGACGGTGAACACACAACAGCAGAAACAAAGCGGGAACGCAATCGCAAGAATGGCGGTTGCCAATAGTGACACAAGACTGAGTAAGACAGAGCACAAGGGTAGCAAGAAAGACACAGCAAATTCCAATGATCAGAACAGCAAGGAAAATAACAAACGCTCGCTAAACGCGAACACCGCACTCATTCGCAACAACGAACGCATTTAAGACACGATCACCGCGCGTTAGGCGCACAGTGATAAGCATGCCACCCTAACTAACCAATGTAACACAAACACGAAATAGAGAACGCGAACGCTTGCTAAACAGTTAGCTCACCGAGCCTACAGCAAGCGTTCGTACCAGACAAGACTGACAGAAGGAGTAGCCAGTAGCAACCGCAGCTCTGGCCTACACTCCCAGACAAAGTACAGAAGGAACCACCGCCACTACCGCTAGAGCAGATGTGTTCCAGACAGACAGAACGATTTCCTGTCGCCCGCCGCTGGCGACAAGACAATCGCAAGACAGAAGGAGTAACCACCAGTAGCAACTGCAGCTCTGGCCTACACTCCCAGACAGAGTACAGAAGGAACCACCGCCACTACCGCTAGGGAGAGTGCGATCCCAACATACAGAACGATTTCCTGTCGACTGCCGCTGGCGACAAGACAATCGCAAGACAGATAGACAAGACAGAATAGGCAGTACAAATATACACTAGCTGACTTCACTACATAGGAATGCAAGGAGCACTCCCCAATAATTAACTATACTAAGATAGCAATGGCTGACACTCCAGGTGAGTTTGCAGGAACAAACCTCTATGACCAGCAAGAAATTCTGGGAGCAAAAGGTATTTATACTGCAAGCCATCAAAGGAAGGAGCTAAGCAATTTGCATGACAAGTATATGCAAATTCCTCACCCGCAGAGCAACTCTGAAACTTGCAAAGTGAAGACAGGTCTCTTTTCCAGAGACCTGCAGCACTCAGACCTACAAAATGGTCTGTGCAGACAGCAGAGCGGATCATTACACCTGTAGACTTCAGTGAATTTGGTGAAAATTAGTTTTTCAATGCCCATATATTTTTAGGAACATTCTAATATGCATGGAAATGTGGCGTTTTTGTAAAAAATATGGCATAACGACAGTGGCTGTACTTTCCCATCAACAGGGGGCAGCGGTGGTCAGAACGAAAGAAGGCTACTGTACTTTTTAAATGACCACTATAACAAAAAGAATAGCAAAAAAAATCTGACAGAAATGACAGGTTTTGTACTAGTCCATCTCCTCATTGTGGATTCTCAGTTTTCTTTGTTTTCAGAAGCATTTTCTGAATGACGGTTGCTCAGTCCAACTGCCAGAATACTAGGATACCAGCAAGCCTTCTTACTCACTATTAGTGTTGGGCGAACAGTGTTCGCCACTGTTCGGGTTCTGCAGAACATCACCCTGTTCGGGTGATGTTCGAGTTCGGCCGAACACCTGATGGTGTTCGGCCAAACCGTTCGGCCACATGGCCGAACTAAGAGTGCATGGCCGAACGTTCCCCGAACGTTCGGCTAGCGCTGTGATTGGCCGAACGGGTCACGTGGTTCGGACCCGAACGCGCTCTGATTGGCCGAACTGTCACGTAGTTCGGGTAAATAAATACCCGAACCACGTCATATCTCCGCCATTTGTCTGTGGGTTTAGTTTTGGGTAGGCAGGCAGGGTAGTTCGCGCTCCAGCCACGCTAGCCAGGGTCCCCCCAGTCATTGTGTCGCTGCTGGGAATAGTAGTACACCGCTCGCTCAGCCACACTATATAGCATTGTGTATACTGCCACTCTGTGTACCTCGCTCAGCCACACTATATAGCATTCTGTTTACTGCCACTCTGTGTCTGCTGGGAATAGTAGTACACCGCTCGCTCAGCCACACTATATAGCATTCTGTTTACTGCCACTCTGTGACTGCATTGAACGCGACCCACGCATTGTGCGCATTCTGGACAACACCAATTACTGGGTTTATACACTTCTGGATCCATGGTACAAACACAATGTTCCAAAACTGCTTGAAGAAAGAGTCAGACAGGTCAAAATGGAAGAATACCAGCAGGCCCTTGTGGAGACTTTAGAGAGGAGATTGACATCCTCCCCCTCCTCTAGCCAGTTGTACGCCGACAGACTGACTTCCGCAAACCCAGGACGACCAGGAGGGCAGCAAACAACACAAGCCGCAGCTAGTGCCCAAAAGGGAATGGTATCGGCAGTGTCCTTGGAGTGGGAAAATTTTCTGACACCCATGCAGCAGCAGCCCACAGAACAGCAAGCGTGCAGATCCACCTCCAACACCGATCGCCTGGAGAAGATGGTCAAGGACTACATGTACTTCTCCTCCTGCGCCTCCTCCTGTTACATCACGTGTGCTGCTGCTGGGTTAGCGTTTCCAGTCCCTGTTTATGGAACCTCTCATCTGTATTACATTTATGACTGCATGGCGGCAAAAAGCATTGCTATATCCGCACGCTTTTTGTCCTCATGCAAGGCCTGCGTCTCAAAAAGCGTGGCCTTCTCCTCCTGCGCCTCCTCCTGTTCCATCACGTGTGCTGCTGCTGGTGCTGGGTTAGCGTTACCGGTCCCTTTTCCTGGAACCTCTTCTCTGTATTACATTTATGACTGCATGGCGACAAAAAGCATGTTACCTGTGCAAAGAAACATGACATTTTCCACATTTAAAAGACAGTTTTTCCTTTGAAACTTTACAATCAATTTTCTCAAAAACTATAAGCTCTTTTTCAAATATTTTTTTTCCTCTTGTACCCACTCCCAAGGTGCACATACCCTGCAAATTTGGGGTATGTAGCATGTATGGAAGCTTTACAAAGCACGAAAGTTCGGGTCCCCATTGACTTCCATTATGTTTGGAGTTCGGCGCGAACACCCGAACATCGCGGCGATGTTCGGCGAACGTTCGCGAACCCGAACATCTAGGTGTTCGCCCAACACTACTCACTATTTTGGTAGTTTGACTTAGCAACTGACGTTCAGGAAATGCTTTTGAAAAGAAAGAAAACCCTGAATATCTGCCATGAGAAAATGGACTAGTCCAAAACCTTTAATTTCTGTCAGATTTGAACTGCTTACTTTTTTCGCTGCAGTGGTCCTTTAAGTCACGGCATTGCCTGGCTATCTTTGACTCCAAAGCGTCATAGGTTGGGCCTACTTCGGCTTAGGCAGGGTTAAATAGCTGGCAGCCGCAGCCGTTGAAAAGAGATTTGCGAAATACAGCGTAATTTACGACAGCGCACAGTTAATTTAATAGAATCTTAGGATTCGATTGTGAGCTCCCGTGATTTATAAGACTGTACGGAACGACAGCCTGATCCTCTAAAACGTATTTAAGATGCAGAAATGAAAATGTAATTTATTAGAAGCCGGTCCGGCGTAAGATGAGACGGGCCATCTAAATGAATGGACAGATGCTCTGTTTGTGAGGCCTTGTTTTCCTAAGGCCTCCGGCTCAGCTAATGCTTTTGAAATGTTTTTGAAGGAAAAAAAATTACATATTTTGCAACAAAAAAACCCTTTTGCAAGAACACACACTTAAAACTTCCTCTCGGCCTCACCATATTTATAAATCAAAATTATGGGCCCGTGGGGAACAGGGAAGTTTAAACTGTTTTCAAATGGAGAAAAAAAAAAGGCCCCGGTTAAGTGATTCATTCCAGCGAAAATGATAATTGAAATTGCAGAACCTGAAGAAATTATTCACTTCCTACTGAGGCTGTTTTTATTTTTAATATTTACTTTTGTTACACAGAATATGAGATCGGTTAGGACGATGAAAGCTATAAATTTACTGCTTCAGATGTTTAAAATAAGTGGAAAATAATAAGCTTAAACCAGATTTAAGATCTACACTTCCTCTTCATCCAGGGAACGTAGAGTCTGGTTTGCTTTATTTGTCACGGGGCCGAACGGCAAACACAATTTTTTTTTTACTGTGAAAGAAGCAAAGACCCATATATACTTTTTTACTTTCCTTATATTATTTTGTGGTTAAAAAAAAAAAAAGTGAACTTGTCAGCAGACTAAGGTGGCCATACACGGTACAATAAAAACATTTGATTATCCCGTTTATTCGATCTAAATGATCGAATCAAATGAAAGTTGAAAATACTTTTTTTTTCGATCAAGAAATTCGAACGATTATTGCGTTTTTTCGAGAAAAATCAGATCGGACACGCTGGAAAAATCTTTATATTCGATCTAACGGAATAATCGAACTAAATTATCTAATGGAAAAAAAAATGAAAAATTGTACCATGTATGGCCACCATAAAGGTACATATACACATGCGATAATTGACAACCGATCAGCTGACAATTTTTTGTGTGTACAGCTGCCATCGATCAATCCTGCACAGGCGTTAGGAGTCGTTAAGGATCCTCTGTTTTGGGCGCGCTAACTAGGGTGTTAAGCAGTTAGCACGCCAAAGCTTTTATAAAGTCTAGCGCTGCGCGGTGCGCGCGAAAGTCTCACCGGGTGCGATCAAAACATTGCACCGGGTGCACCTAAAACCTCACAACGGGTGCGCCCGAAACTTTGCGCTTCCTAAGCCCTTTAGGCGTGCTAAGGGGCTTTTAGGCGTGCTAACTAAGTTAGCACCCTTTTGCGAATCAAGCCCGATGAGTGTAATGTGCTAATCACGATTTTGCAAAATTTGGCATAATTACAACCATATAGGAGTTTTTCTAATTACGATCATTTTCCTGATGAAATTTTCGTAATTACTAACAATTTTATATTTATGAATATTTTTTAGGAATCATTTTCAAGTAATATACAAAACTATGCTTTTTTAAAAAAAATGTGTGCAATTAATTTGTTTTAATTTCGTGCAATTTTATTGTTTTACAAGAAACTATGAATAACATGAAATGAAACATAAAATTACGATCTAATGTGAAATTACGACACAAAATTACGAATTATGAAAATTACTAACTTTTTGATAATTACAAATGACTATTTGAGTGTCGTAATTGCAAATTTCATGTAATTACAAAAATACGAAATCTCAGCTAATCGCTACAGTGACATCACCCTGCAACACTTTACTTCAATGACCTCTACTCCTTTGAACTTCTGTCCGTTTATCCAGCAAGATGAAACTGAGTGGCGACTTCCCAGAGGTCCTCAGTCAGCAGCGATAGTGGCGTGCATATGTTATCACCGCGGATAGTACAGAGAGGATATTGGCACTGCCAAAGTTTACGTTATAGTTGTATATGTGTCATTAATGGGTTGTGAATATTCATCTCTTTAGATCTTTCATCTACAGCACTGATGTCACCAGGCAACAATTTTAACAGCATCGGAGCGCGCGAGAGTAGATGAGTTCCTTTACATAAAGGGAAGCATGCCGCCTAAAGTATAAACTTTCATTGTCGAGGAATTTCACATTTGTTGCTTGTGAAATGCGCTTTGACCCGAAATACGATGAGAATGTGTATTTTATGTAATGTGATGCACATTATAAAATGATTTAGGGAAACTGAAGCAGAATTCAGGGAACATATAAATGATTCTAAGGACACTAGCTATGCAGAAATTAAAGCAAAGTGAACCTAAAGAAAAAAATATATACTCACCTATGGAGAGGGAAGGCTATGGAACCTATACAATGTCACACGTACGCATAAAAAAGGCACTTGATATTCTACCACTTAATTCCAATAGTAACATAACAGTAATGTTTACCGATATTTTACTATGACCTAACCCTACCCTCACACAGAACCCTCCCTCTACCAATACCTTCCCACCCCCCTGGTACCTGACCCTTAATTTATGCTTAATTTATGCTTAATTGGCCACTGCAGCTTTAAGGCCAAGCTGCAGGGCCGTACAACTCTAAACACAAGTGATTCCCTCCCCCTTTTTTCCCCACCAACAGAGTTCTCTGTTGGTGGGGTCTGATCGTCCCCCCTGTGTTTATTTTTTTTTAAATAAATATTTGTGTTTTTTTTTTATATTTATTTTTCAAAATCCCCTCCCTCCCCCCAGCCGGCCAATCACGGCGATCGGCTGTCATAGGCTTCCGCCACAGCCGTGCAACACGGCTGTCCCCAGTACAGTGCTGCTGCTGATCGCAGCGCTGTACATGTAAATACACGGCGAGCGCCGCTCGGAGACTGAAGGCGGAGCTCCAAGCGGGATCTCCTGCAAACTGCTGCCCCAGGACTTTACGCCAATCGGTGTTAGCTGGTCCTGGGGCTGCTGCCGCGGCCAAGCCCATCGGCGTGACGCGGTCGGCAAGCGGTTAAAGGAACCCTGAACAGTGGTTAAAAAATAAATTGATACTTACTTGAGGTTTCCTCCAGCCCACCATAGGCTGCAAGGTCCCCCAGCGTCCTCCTGGCTCCTCTCCCGGTCCTGGCAGCTCCGTTATGGGCTTAAAGTCATCCGTATACTTCTTGGATGGCCACACTACGCGTCATCATGCCGGCCACTATGCCTCATCACGATGGCTGACGTGACAGTCCTGCGCACGCGTGGTTTTCTAACTCCAAACCGCGCGTGCGCAGGACTGTGACACCGGCCGTCATGATGATGCGGAGCGTGACCATCCAGGAAGTATACGGACGACTTTCAACCTGAAAGTCAAATGGAGCCGCCAGCGGGACCGGAAGAGGAGCCAGGAGGACATCGGGGATCTCGTGGCCTACGGTGGGCTAGAGGAATTTCATTTTTGAAGACTGCTCAGGGCAGTGCTGGGCCGAAATTACGCATGCGCGTAATTACGCACCGTAAATTACCGCTATTTTACGCGTAAGCGCTACGCGTAATTTACGGTCTTACGCGTAAGTATGCACGCGTAAAGCCGTAAAGCGGTATTGTAATTACGCCGGCTACCGTAATAGCGTAGGCATGCGTAATTTTACGGCAAATTACGCGTAATTTTACGCGTAATTTCGTAGGCACAACTCCCCTTTTCTAGGAGTAGCCAATCAGTTATCAAGTTTGTTTGGGAGCTACATCCTAAGCAACCAATAGTATCTTCTCCCGCCCTTCAGTATATAAGCTGTCAGCCATGATCTGTGTTCTTTGTGGGTTGCTTTCACTTTCTGAGGAGAAGGAGTGAGACAGAGAGTGATACAGTTACACATCCATATTAAGTGCAATTCTATTGCATTTTCTTAGATCTTTGATCTGTGTGATTGTAAGCCTGTGTTAGGAAGTTGATTATTGTAGTTAGGGCTTTGTTTAGGGTTAGAATTCTGTTGTTTAGTGAGGCAGGGAAAACTGATTATAGGGCTTGTGATTTTACAGTGAAAGCGTGTAGATTGTAGAGACAAGAGAGGGCCTGTGATATGTAATAGAGTGAAATCAGTTAGATTCAGGGATCGTGTGCTGAGAGTGAATTGTATTTGTGTTTTTTTGTTTTTTTTAATCATTTTAATTATTTGATTTGATTGAATTTTATTTTCATTTTTTTTGTGGGGGGATTTATTTCAAGTGCATTGTCCAAAAGCAATTGATATATAATTTGGACTAGCTCTCCAGTCCTCTCCTCCCTCATTACATTGAAATTTTAATTTGATTTATTTTTATTTTATTTTATACGTTTATCATTTGTCACTTTCCCCTACATTTCAATAAAACAATAACGTTTGGCACTTGCTGAACATATTCCCTACAATGTCTGGCAGAGGTGGAGCAGGCCGTGCCCGTGGCCGAGGAATTGAACCCACTGCAAAAAGATGTTTGTTTGACACCTTGACAGGCAGTGATCAAGAACCAGCAGCCCAAAAAGTACATCCCTATTTCACAGCAGGAAGGGGACGCTCTGCACCAAGCAGGGGATGCACTGTACCCGGCAGGGGTCAGTCCAAAACTGGCAGGGGACAGTCAGTTGGTAGTGGACAATCAGTGCGAGGTAGTGGCCAATCCTCAACAGGCACAGTGAGGAGTGAAGATGTAACTCCAAAAAAAGTCTACAACCTTACGCGCGATTCTATGATGATGAAGGGCCCACGACGCCCCATTATGGAGAGCCAGGCTGCTGATATTGTGGAGTTTGTGACGAGAGATAGCGGTTCTCAGTCCCCCAATCTTCAGGCCCTGGAGAGTAGCAGCAGTACCAGCAGCACACCCATGCCTGCTCACAGATCTGCCACCAACATCCAAAATGAGCCTTCACTTCCATATACTGCACATATTGCAGACCTTGTGGACAAAGCTCTTTCGCAGTCCGACATAAACCTAGAGTCTGATGCCCAGAATTTTTTTAATGAACCTCAGAATGTTATCGATGAGGGATTGGCGGGTGATGATCATGATGACAACTTGTACCATGCCCGCGATCAGTCTCAGTCCTCAATGGGAGAACATAACATCCAGGATGAGGGCTCTCCCAACCTTCTTTCTCCCAATTATCCTGATGATGATGAGCTGGGTTCTTATAAGGGATATAGTGACGATGATCTGGATAGGGACTATGCCCCGCCTGAACGTCACGATGATGCCAGCTCAGATGATTCAGAGCCGCAGAGGCTGCATCAGCATACCGTGAGACCTAGTGGAAGCAGTGGCTCCTCTGGTAGGCTTTTTCAAACGAGGCAGCAGCCACAGCCTGAGCCTGCATCTGAAAGCACCCTCTCCCAAATTGTTGTGCCTGAGACTGAAAAAACAGTTAAAAAATCATCTAAGAAAGCCCCAGTTTGGAAGTACTTTACCGTTGATGAATCTGATCCCCACATTGCCATATGCAACATTTGTGGTCATAAGGTGCGTTTAGGGAAGGACTTGTCAAGAGCGGGCACAGGTGGACCACTCTCCCACATAAAAAAGCATAAGAGAGAAAATCAGCTTGTTCAGGAAGCAATGGGTAAAAGACCCCGCACAGTGCCCCATCCTTCTTCCCATTCAGGTTCTGACATCGGCACCCCTTCCCCCTGCCTTCACTCCGCAACACAGTCTGGCAGTAGAGGCCACATGTCAGCTACCTCAATTGCACGTTTCTCGTCAGTGGCTCACAGCACCCAGCCCTTAATTACTGAGTCGATAAGGTCGACAAAGCCACTGCCTTCCCATCACAGCAGGATCCGGAGGCTGAATGGGCTGCTGTCACAGGCTATGGTCCAGCAGTTATTGCCCTACAGTCTTGTAGAGGAGGGTACAGCCATTCGCGAGCTGCTGAGGTTTGGCATACCAGAATGGCGGATCCCCAGCCGCCATTTTTTTGCTAGGACAGCAATACCTGACCTGTATCGCCACACTGTGGATAATGTGACCCTGTCCCTTGACTATTCTGTAGGCAACAGGGTACATCTCATGACGGATTGCTGGACCAGCAGTCATGGCCAGGGACGTTATATGTCCTTTACGGCACATTGGGTCACCCTCCAATGTCAACAGGAGGGTTCCAGTCCTGGGGCGGCCAATGAGCTGGTTGCGCCGCCCCGTGGTGTCAAGGGGAACAGTTCCACACTTGCCTCTAGTCATGTCGCAACCGCTACAGCTGAGGCCCCCAGTAAGCGTGCCCGTGGGACTGGCCACAGCAGAGTGGTACATCGACGCTGTCAGGCGGTTCTGGGCTTAGTCAGCGTTGAGCAGCAGAGACTTACTGCACCAAATGTCCTGGCCATTATCAACGGACAGGTGCAGAAGTGGCTGGTCATGTTGTATGTGACAACGCAGCAAATCTGATTGCCGCCCTGAATCAGGGCAACATCCCCCATGTGCCATGTTTTGCCCACATACTCAACCTGGTGGTGCAGCGCTTTATACGCACCTACCCAGGTTTGAGTGATGTGGTGCAGCATGCAAGAAGAGTTGTATCGAAGTTACGTTATTCTTCAAATGCCAAAGATTCGCTGTCTAAATTGCAGGAGAAACATGGCCTGCCCCCCCATAGGCTCATTGCAGACAGTGCAACACGGTGGAACTCCACACTTCGCATGCTGAATAGGTTGTGCGAGCAGAAAAAGGCGGTTGCAGAGTACCTCCGAGGAGGACATGGCACCCAGGGCGCACCTGCCCGATTCACCCAGGAAGAGTGGCGGCTGATGTATCAAGTCTGCCGTGTCTTGTCCCCATTCGATCAGGCTACAACATTCGTAAGTGGGGCACAAGTCTGTATCAGCGAAGTGATCCCTCTCGTGTACATGCTGGACGAGAGTCTTGAGTAGCCTGATGGCAGCTGGGGAGGATGCGCTTGATGAGCTTGAACAACAAAGCTTGCTCCAAGCCACCCAAACTCAGGCACATGAGGAGGAGGAGGAGGAGCTTACTTTCACGCGGGACTTACTTGAGGTGCCTGACCATTGTGAGGAGGGAGAGCAGGCCAGTGCGGCATCTGTGGTTCATGGGTGGGTAGACATTGGAAGGCAGGACGAGCAGCAGCAGCAGTCAGAGGATTTTGATGTGTTGAGCAGACCGGATGATTTGGAGGCGCAGGCTCATCTCTTCCCCATGGCTGTTCATATGTTGAAATGCTTACGCAGAGATCCCCGGATCCAAAACATTAAGGAGAGGGATGACTACTGGTTGGCCGCCCTTTTAGACCCTCGATGCAAGGGGAAACTGGGTCAGTTCATTCCAGCAAGCCGGCAGGAGGAGAGGATGCGGGAGCTGCAGCAGGCCCTAATACGTCATGTGCAGGAGGCCTTTCCACAGTCTGAGATCACAGCTATCCCCACTCATCGCACCCAGCAAGTAGCTGAGCCAAGCAGACCCATTCTTCCTGGAGACCTTTTTGGAGCAATGAGAAACTTTTACTTCTCTGAGTGTCCAACAATAACAACAAGAACAGTAGAAGGAAGTTTTCACCAGCGGGTGAGCCGCATGGTCAGTGATTACATGGGGTCACTTGGTGCATCTGACAGTATGCGTACAGAGGACCCTATGGAATTTTGGTCCGCCAGACTGGAAACCTGTCCCGAGCTGGCGCAGTATGCGCTTCAACTTCTGGCATGCCCGGCTTCCAGCGTCATTTCTGAGCGTGCATTCAGTGCGGCAGGTGGGGTGGTTACTGAAAAGCGATCCTGTTTGTCTACAGATTCAGTGAACAGACTGACCTTCTTAAAAATGAATCAGTCCTGGATTGATGGTGAATACTCAGCCCCTGCCCTCAGAGACAGAAACTGAATGAGATCGCTTTAAACTCCCTCTGATATACCTATATGTCTGTAAGATAACATTAAATATTTAATGTTCAGTTGTGTTCCCAACATTAGGGTGCACTGCACAATTTGATTCAAAGGTACAGCAGTCTTCCCACTCTTATGGAGCCCTAGGGTTAAAAAAAAAATAAAAAAATAAAAAAAAATGTTATTGATATCGTTGCTCACACCGTTAGAGTGCACTGCACAATTTCATTTTTTTTCTGCTCCTGCTGCAAAAGTATTTCAGTGTTCCTACTTTCATGGAGCACTGCTATGTCCTGCTATGTTTACTGGTGTCCCTGATGTTGCTGCTGTTTTGTTTATTGGTCTTCCACCTTTCGGGTGACTTTGCCTCCTACCTGCTACCAAAATGGCTTGGGCTTACTGAGGGTGATGGTCAACTTACTATATGACTGAGCCGCTGCTCCTCTCAGGGCCACAAGCTAGGACTTTGCCTACTACCTGCCACCAAAATGGCTTGGGTTTACTGAGGGTGATGGTCAACTTACTATATGACTGAGCCGATGCTCCTCTCAGGGCCACAAGCTAGGACTTTGCCTACTACCTGCCACCAAAATGGCTTGGGTTTACTGAGGGTGATGGTCAACTTACTATATGACTGAGCCGCTGCTCCTCTCAGGGCCACAAGCTAGGACTTTGCCTACTACCTGCCACCAAAATGGCTTGGGTTTACTGAGGGTGATGGTCAACTTACTATATGACTGAGCCGATGCTCCTCTCAGGGCCACAAGCTAGGACTTTGCCTACTACCTGCCACCAAAATGGCTTGGGTTTACTGAGGGTGATGGTCAACTTACTATATGACTGAGCCGCTGCTCCTCTCAGGGCCACAAGCTAGGACTTTGCCTACTACCTGCCACCAAAATGGCTTGGGTTTACTGAGGGTGATGGTCAACTTACTATATGACTGAGCCGATGCTCCTCTCAGGGCCACAAGCTAGGACTTTGCCTACTACCTGCCACCAAAATGACTTGGGTTTACTGAGGGTGATGGTCAACTTACTATATGACTGAGCCGATGCTCCTCTCAGGGCCACAAGCTAGGACTTTGCCTACTACCTGCCACCAAAATGGCTTGGGTTTACTGAGGGTGATGGTCAACTTACTATATGACTGAGCCGCTGCTCCTCTCAGGGCCACAAGCTAGGACTTTGCCTACTACCTGCCACCAAAATGGCTTGGGTTTACTGAGGGTGATGGTCAACTTACTATATGACTGAGCCGATGCTCCTCTCAGGGCCACAAGCTAGGACTTTGCCTCCTACCTGCCACCAAAATGGCTTGGGCTTACTGAGGGTGATGGTCAACTTACTATATGACTGAGCCGATGCTCCTCTCAGGGCCACAAGCTAGGACTTTGCCTACTACCTGCCACCAAAATGGCTTTGGCTTACTGAGGGTGATGGTCAACTTACTATATGACTGAGCCGCTGCTCCTCTCAGGGCCACAAGCTAGGACTTTGCCTACTACCTGCCACCAAAAAGGCTTCTGCTGACTTAAAAAAAAAAAACTCACCTTTTTCTTGTTCAGTTTCTTGGTGTCCCCACCGTTAGGGTGCACCGCACTTTTTTAAATAATTTACCACCTTCTCTTGATTATAGATAGCTGTGTTCCCACTGTCAGGGAGCACTCCACAAAAAAAAAAAAAAAAAAAAACTCACCTGTTCCTGTTCAATTTCTTGGGTGTCCCCACCGTTAGGGTACTCCACACTTTTTATTATAATGTACCACCTTCTTTTGATTATAGATAGCAGTGTTCCCACTGTCAGGGAGCACTCCACAAAAAAAAAAAAAAAAAAAACTCACCTGTTCCTGTTCAATTTCTTGGGTGTCCCCACCGTTAGGGTACTCCACACTTTTTATTATAATGTACCACCTTCTTTTGATTATAGATAGCAGTGTTCCCACTGTCAGGGAGCACTCCACACAAAAAAAAAAAAAAAAAAAACTCACCTGTTCCTGTTCAATTTCTTGGGTGTCCCCACCGTGAGGGTACTCCACACTTTTTATTATAATGTACCACCTTCTTTTGATTATAGATAGCAGTGTTCCCACTGTCAGGGAGCACTCCACACAAAAAAAAAAAATAAAAACTCACCTGTTCCTGTTCAATTTCTTGGGTGTCCCCACCGTTAGGGTACTCCACACTTTTTATTATAATGTACCACCTTCTTTTGATTATAGATAGCAGTGTTCCCACTGTCAGGGAGCACTCCACACAAAAAACAAACAAAACAAAAAAAAACTCACCTGTTCCTGTTCAATTTCTTGGGTGTCCCCACCGTTAGGGTACTCCACACTTTTTATTATAATGTACCACCTTCTTTTGATTATAGATAGTAGTGTTCCCACTGTCATGGAGCACTCCCAAAAAAAATAAAATATACTGAAACTGAATTTCTGGGGGGAGGGTGGAAGGGGTTCAGGTCTGGTTACCTATGGATTACTGGGGGGAAGAGGAGAGGTCTGGCTACCTATGAACTACTGGGGGGAGGGTGGAAGGGGTTCAGGTCTGGTTACCTATGATTTACTGGGGGGAGGGTGGAAGGGGTTCAGGTCTGGTTACCTATGAATTATTGGGGGGAGGGTGGAAGGGGTTCAGGTCTGGTTACCTATGAATTATTGGGGGGAGGGTGGAAGGGGTTCAGGTCTGGTTACCTATGGATTACTGGGGGGAAGAGGAGAGGTCTGGCTACCTATGAACTACTGGGGGGAGGGTGGAAGGGGTTCAGGTCTGGTTACCTATGATTTACTGGGGGGAGGGTGGAAGGGGTTCAGGTCTGGTTACCTATGAATTATTGGGGGGAGGGTGGAAGGGGTTCAGGTCTGGTTACCTATGAATTACTGGGGGGAAGAGGAGAGGTCTGGCTACCTATGAACTACTGGGGGGAGGGTGGAAGGGGTTCAGGTCTGGTTACCTATGATTTACTGGGGGGAGGGTGGAAGGGGTTCAGGTCTGGTTACCTATGAATTATTGGGGGGAGGGTGGAAGGGGTTCAGGTCTGGTTACCTATGAATTATTGGGGGGAGGGTGGAAGGGGTTCAGGTCTGGTTACCTATGAATTTCTGGGGGGAGGGTGGAAGGGGTTCAGGTCTGGTTACCTATGATTTACTGGGGGGAGGGTGGAAGGGGTTCAGGTCTGGTTACCTATGAATTATTGGGGGGAGGGTGGAAGGGGTTCAGGTCTGGTTACCTATGAATTATTGGGGGGAGGGTGGAAGGGGTTCAGGTCTGGTTACCTATGAATTTCTGGGGGGAGGGTGGAAGGGGTTCAGGTCTGGTTACCTATGGATTACTGGGGGGAAGGGGTTCAGGTCTGGTTACCTATGAATTTCTGGGGGGAGGGTGGAAGGGGTTCAGGTCTGGTTACCTATGATTTACTGGGGGGAGGGTGGAAGGAGTTCAGGTCTGGTTACCTATGAATTATTGGGGGGAGGGTGGAAGGGGTTCAGGTCTGGTTACCTATGAATTATTGGGGGGAGGGTGGAAGGGGTTCAGGTCTGGTTACCTATGAATTTCTGGGGGGAGGGTGGAAGGGGTTCAGGTCTGGTTACCTATGGATTACTGGGGGGAAGAGGAGAGGTCTGGCTACCTATGAACTACTGGGGGGAGGGTGGAAGGGATTTAGGTCTGGTTACCTATGATTTACTGGGGGGAGGGTGGAAGGGGTTCAGGTCTGGTTACCTATGATTTACTGGGGGGAGGGTGGAAGGGGTTCAGGTCTGGTTACCTATGGATTACTGGGGGGAAGAGGAGAGGTCTGGCTACCTATGAACTACTGGGGGGAGGGTGGAAGGGGTTCAGGTCTGGTTACCTATGATTTACTGGGGGGAGGGTGGAAGGGGTTCAGGTCTGGTTACCTATGAATTATTGGGGGGAGGGTGGAAGGGGTTCAGGTCTGGTTACCTATGGATTACTGGGGGGAAGAGGAGAGGTCTGGCTACCTATGAACTACTGGGGGGAGGGTGGAAGGGGTTCAGGTCTGGTTACCTATGATTTACTGGGGGGAGGGTGGAAGGGGTTCAGGTCTGGTTACCTATGAATTATTGGGGGGAGGGTGGAAGGGGTTCAGGTCTGGTTACCTATGAATTATTGGGGGGAGGGTGGAAGGGGTTCAGGTCTGGTTACCTATGAATTTCTGGGGGGAGGGTGGAAGGGGTTCAGGTCTGGTTACCTATGGATTACTGGGGGGAAGAGGAGAGGTCTGGCTACCTATGAACTACTGGGGGGAGGGTGGAAGGGGTTCAGGTCTGGTTACCTATGATTTACTGGGGGGAGGGTGGAAGGGGTTCAGGTCTGGTTACCTATGATTTACTGGGGGGAGGGTGGAAGGGGTTCAGGTCTGGTTAACTATGGATTACTGGGGGGAGAGGGGAGAGGTCTGGCTACCTATGAATTACTGGGGGGAAAGGGGAGAGGTCTGGCTACCTATGAATTACTGGGGGGAGGGTGGAAGGGGTTCAGGTCTGGTTACCTATGATTTACTGGGGGGAGGGTGGAAGGGGTTCAGGTCTGGTTAACTATGGATTACTGGGGGGAGAGGGGAGAGGTCTGGCTACCTATGAATTACTGGGGGGAAAGGGGAGAGGTCTGGCTACCTATGAATTACTGGGGGGAAAGGGGAGAGGTCTGGCTACCTATGAATTACTGGGGGGAGAGGGGAGAGGTCTGGGTACCTATGAATTACTGGGGGGAGAGGGTAGAGGTCTGGCTACCTATGAATCACTGGGGGGGGGGGGGGGAGAGGGGAGAGGTCTGGCTACCTATGAATTACTGGGGGGAAAGGGGAGAGGTCTGGCTACCTATGAATTACTGGGGGGAGAGGGGAGAGGTCTGGCTACCTATGAATTACTGGGGGGAGATGGGAGAGGTCTGGCTACCTATGAATCACTGGGGGGGGGGGGGGAGAGGGGAGAGGTCTGGCTACCTATGAATTACTGGGGGAAAGGGGAGAGGTCTGGCTACCTATGAATTACTGGGGGGAGAGGGGAGAGGTCTGGCTACCTATGAATTACTGGGGGGAGATGGGAGAGGTCTGGGTACCTATGAATTACTTGGGAGGGTGGGGGATTAGGTCTGGCTACCTATATTTAACTGGATGGAGAGGTCTGGCTACCTCTATTTATATGTGTATCAGATATACATGCATGGAGATTTATTATCAGATGCATATATATATATATATATATATATATATATATATATATATATATATATATAGATATATATATATATTTTA
The DNA here is from genome assembly GCF_040937935.1 of Hyperolius riggenbachi. NCBI lineage: Eukaryota > Metazoa > Chordata > Amphibia > Anura > Hyperoliidae > Hyperolius > Hyperolius riggenbachi. The sequence continues at coordinate 467,502,086 of NC_090649.1, read as the reverse complement.
TTTATACATATACTGTATATACATATGTCCCCAATATCCACCAGCTGTGATCACTTGAAGCCGTATTCATGTGCTTGTCGGTTGCTTACTTGAACCACCAGCAGAAAAAAACGCAAACCTGCTCCAAAATATTCACTGAAACCTCCAGCAACATCTTTCAGCCCTCCTGAAACTCCTAGCGGCTTTCTGCAATCCTCCTTGCATGGAAGCCGGCGTGTTACCTGACCTGCCTAGAGTCGAGTGATACGCCTGCTGCCGTGAACAGAGTACGTCGGAAAGCCAATAGGAGCATGCTAGGAGCTTCAGGAAGGCTACAAAACGCCGCTGGAGGCTCGGTAAGTATTTTGTAATGCCTGCAAACCAGGCCCAAATTCTTCTCCCCCACCCTAAAGAAAGAACCCCTGAAAGGGACACTGAGCAGGGGCACAGGGTATGTTTTTAAAGGGACTCCAAGATCAAATTAAACGCAAAATGTGAACTTACCCGGGCTTTGCTGTAGCCCAGTGTTGGTCTGTAGTTGGCCGGCGGATCCTGGCGACACTCGGGCCGAGTGTCGGGCTCCTTCTTCCGCATACATCACGCGTAACGTCATTACGCCGGCCGCCTCGCGTCATCACGGTGGCCGGCGTGACAGTACGGCGCATGCGCGATTAAACCACGCATGCGCCGTACTGTGACGCCGGACACCGTAATGACGTTACGCGTGATGTATGCGGAAGAAGGAGCCCGACAATCGGCCCGAGTGTCGCCAGGATCCGCCGGCCAACCATTTCTGAAGAGGCATTGGGAGAAGACCCGGAGGTACGTCGTGGGAACTACAGACCAGCACTGGGCTACAGCAAAGCCCGGGTAAGTTCACATTTTGCGTTTAATTTGATCTTGGAGTCCCTTTAAGTATACCCAAGTGTATATGAAGTGTATACACTTCCTCTCTTAATCCCTCTCCATCCCGGTATGCCCACTCTCAATGCTATTGAAAACATGGCTCCTACAGAAAGTAGAGCTGAAACATGAAAAATGATGTCTGTGGCAGTGGGTCCTTACAGCGCATGCGCAGTCTCTGTCTCCTCGAATTCTTTTCCGACTCTCTGCATCGCATCATAGTTCCGTGCACTATGACGCGTGCCACAGAGAGGAGGGGAGGAAGAAAGTAGAGTAGCCTGAACCTGCATGCGCTGTAAAAGAGAACTAAAAAGCAATGAATAATTGCTACATATACTCTTTACACTTTAAATGTCTATTTTGCACACTGGTGCTTTGTGTTGGACACAGAAGAAGATCTACAAAATTAAGGGATTGCATCACACAAGCAATGTGACACATACAACTAAGTATTCTGCATAAATATATGTTTTTGAAATGCATTGTATTAACAATGTCATTGCATTTCTTTTGCGATTATTTAGTCCAACACAATGTGTCAGTGTCAGAGATCGTACAACAAAAGAGAAGAAACTTATCCTTTTTTAAGAAAAAAATTTATTTTTTTGTGAAAAGTTTTTCTTTTCTTTTTTTTTTTTTCTTAAAGCGGATCCGAGATGAAAAACTAAATATAACAAGTAACTTGTCTATATTTCTTATCTAAAGTTTAGATAGTTTACACAGCAAATCTATCTTCAAACAGCTTCAACAGCATATTAATATTTTTTCCTGTGATACAATGGGAGCAGACATGTTTTCTGCTTGTCACTATTACACAATTACACACACAGGCAAGCTTATCTGTATCTAGGGCAATGCTAATCTGCCTATCTGCATATTCTGTGAAAACTCCACTCTTATCTCCTCCATTACAAAGGCAACTGATCTGTATCTGCACTGAAGCTCTCAGATTGTGAAAACTCTGCCTCTGAAATCTATAGCTAGTGGTAATGCTGGGAATACACGGTTCGTTTTTGCCTTCGTTTAAACCTTCGATTCGTTCGGTAAACGAATCGAGTGTTGAAAACGTATTTGAAAATAGTCATAATCTCATTATAGTTTCGATTAATAGACCCCAAAAACGAACGACTAGTGATCGAACATGTTTGATATTATCTCTCTTTATCCATCTAATCGAGCCATTGGTAGGCTTGATGGCTGTTCAGATCGATTATATATTCGTTTATGCTAGTCCGTCCCTGTAAAAAGGGATTTTCGTTTCGTTTCTTTGCAGCCTTCGATCATTGGGAAAACGAAACCATCAGAATCGAAAAAAAAAACGAAACCGTGGCTGGTGATATTAACCGTATGATCGATTATTTCGGGATCGAAAAGGACAAAAGGCACAATCGAAACGAAGGTTTAAACGAAGGCAAAAACGAACCGTGTATTCCCAGCATAACACCTTTTTCACCTGCCCAGACTGATATCCCATAATCCCTTGCAAGCGCCAAGGCATTCTGGAGAAGCTGTGGGTGTGGCTTGTTTAGTTTATAGGAAATTAGGGTATTAAAACAAAACAAAAAAAGTATTTGGCTTGAGGAATGCCCTATAAACTATATGTAAGGAACACAATTATGCAATGAGTAAAAGTTCATCTCGGATCCACTGTAAAGGGGAACTTCAGCCTAAACAAATATACTGTCATTAAGTTACATTAGTTATGTTAATTAGAATAGATAGGTAATATAATCTCTTACCCACCCTGTTTTAAAAGAACAGTCAAATGTTTGTGATTCATGGGGACAGCCATCTTTGTCATGGGGGCAGCCATCTTTTTGGTTGAAAGGAGGTGACAGGGAGCAGGAGACACAGTTCCAACTGTCCTGTGTCTAGAGTTGGGCCGAACGGTTCGCCGGCGAACGTGGTTCGCGCGAACTTAGGTGGTTCGCGTGCGGGTGTCGCACGCGAACGTTTTGCGGCAAAAGTTCGCATAAAATCGGTTCGCCCCATAATGCACCTGAGGGTCAACTTTGACCCTCTACATCACAGTCAGCAGGCCCAGTGTAGCCAATTAGGCTACACTAGCCCCTGGAGCCCCACCCCCCCTTATATAAGGCAGGCAGCGGCGGCCGTTATGGCCACTCGTGTGCCTGCATTAGTGAGAGTAGGGCGAGCTGCTGCAGTCTCTCATAGGGAAAGATTAGTTAGGCTTAACTTCTTCCTGGCTGCATACCTGTTCTGTTCAGTGAGCCCTCAGCCCACTGCATACCTGTTCAGTGATCCTGCCACTGCATACCTGTTCAGTGATCCTGCCACTGCATACCTGTTCAGTGATCCTGCCACTGCATACCTGTTCAGTGATCCTGCCACTGCATACCTGTTCATTGATCCTGCCACTGCATACCTGTTCATTGATCCTGCCACTGCATACCTGTTCAGTGATCCTGCCACTGCATACCTGTTCATTGATCCTGCCACTGCATACCTGTTCATTGATCCTGCCACTGCATACCTGTTCAGTGATCCTGCCACTGCATACCTGTTCATTGATCCTGCCACTGCATACCTGTTCAGTGATCCTGCCACTGCATACCTGTTCAGTGATCCTGCCACTGCGTACCTGTTCAGTGATCCTGTCACTGCATACCTGTTCATTGATCCTGCCACTGCATACCTGTTCAGTGAACCCGCCACTGCATACCTGTTCTGTTCAGTGAACAGTTTGGTGTGTCAGTGTGAAGCAGTACCTTAATTACACTACCTGATTGATGTATACACATGCAAGATGTTTTAAAGCACTTTAGGCCTGTCATTTAGCATTCAATGTGATTTCTGCCCTTAAAACGCTGCTTTGCGTCAAATCCAGATTTTTCCCGGGGACTTTTGGCATCTATCCCACTCCGCCATGCCCCCCTCCAGGTGTTAGACCCCTTGAAACATCTTTTCCATCACTTTTGTGGCCAGCATAATTTTTTTTTTTTTCAAAGTTCGCATCCCCATTGAAGTCTATTGCGGTTCGCGAACTTTAACGCGAACCGAACCTTCCGCGAAAGTTCGCGAACCCGGTTCGCGAACCTAAAATCGGAGGTTCGGCCCAACTCTACCTGTGTCCTGATCACCCCTCCCAGCTGCACACCCTAGGCTTCAAATGTCAAATTCAAAATGTTAAAAAAAAAAAAAATTGCACAAAAACAGCAGAACGAGAACAACAACATCAGAAATCCCATCATGCTTTGCCCGGATTCAGGGTTAAACTGCCCGGGCAGTTTTCTTCTGTACAGCTAAAAATGAGGCTTGTATAAGAGAAACAAAGTTCTGATGCTGTGAAACTGTTAAAGAAACACCAGGCCTTTTAAGTGCTGCTGAGTGCACTTAACCATGCAGCAGCTACATCACCTGCCAGCAGTAAAAATGTTCAACCAAAAAAAAAAAAACAACAACAACAAAAAAAACCCTCAGTCCACCCTACCCCCTGTCCCCTTCAACTGGCGGACCTCCTCCTCCACATTCGCCATATGCTGGCGCATCTCCAGCATCTGTGTCTTCAGTATGCGGATTTCCCGCTCATGCCTCCTCTTCGTCTTCGTCAGCCTCCTCACCTGGCCGCTCAGCCTCGTATATGTTGATAGAGGAACTGTAGAAAAAAATGTGCAAAATAGGTAAACCCAGCAATCCATCAACTTGTACATATTTCAATCTCATTGATCATCCCTAAAATTAAGAACCTGTAATGTAATACATATAACATAGCATTTACTTGCTTTTACATAGTATGCAATGTTAATCATACAGTAAGAGAATTTTACCATAAAGCGGTGTCCTGGCTCGACTACGATAAGCCCTCTGGCTATGATGGCTGGGGCCAGGTGAGGAGGCCCTTGACGAAGAAGGAGGCCTGGGTGCAGAGGATCCCCGGGGCCGGGCAGTGCGGGCACCACTTGCAGCTGTAGTAAGGAGTAATGAATAATACAATTTAATCAAAATATATGATAAAATGGATAAAAAGTAATAACTTTATTGTTTGAACTACAATTACTTTTATTTCTATTTTCAAGTGAACTTTGATAAGGACCTTACTGTAAACACAGAACAAAAAGTCATATTCTTATTCCTTTAATGTATTTATTATACATGAAAGAATATGACTCTTCAATACAGTAAAATAAAACTAGGATAGGCTTTAAAGTGATCCTTTGCGGCTATTGCGGCCTCCGGGACGTAATAGTAGCATAGGGGGCGATATTTTTGCTGGGAACACGAAGAATCACTCGCGTTCCCAATGCCTGTCGGTTCCTGACAGCGAAACCGGAAGTGGTCGCCGTGGGGTCCAGGAGGATCTGAGCGTGGCGGCGAGGGCACCGATCGACTGCAGGGGGCTCAGGGAAGCCACAGTTGAGTCAAAATTTTTTTTTTTTTTTTTACAGGCTTAAGGATCACTTTAAAGAGAGCACTTGGAACGCAGACTGGGGCAATGGTTCATCTTGTAGTAGGAATACGACCCTGGGCACACAGTCAAGATATCAATGGTGTGGCTCCGAGACAACTCTGTGTATGTCCTTGAGTGGCCCAGCAAGAGCTTAGGCTTCAATACGATTGAATAGCTCTGGAGAGATCTTTAAAAAAAATTGCTGTGCAACAAAGCCGGAACATCCACAAGGCAAACCTAGCCACTTGCCTAGGGCCTGGAGAGGATATAGGGTCCAGATGGACGACAGCACCTATCAAATTTTTCTAAAAAAAAAAAAAAGTTAATTGATCATCAGTGGTTATCAAAAACCAATGTTAAGCCTAGGGGCCCATTTTTTTTAATAACTTTATTTGCATGAATGCAGTATAATCAGTACATATTGCACAAATATCATCACTATGCCCACACAGGAGCACAAAATAATATGTTTAAACCCATTTTGGAATAAGCCCCTAACAAAACAAAATGTGGGAAAAGTGCTGCACTGTGAATACCTTACGGATATATACTTTAACTGTACATACTGCACAACTCTATAGTATTCAGCCCATGGAATTATTTTTTAGGATAAATACATACAGCATATAAAACCCAAAATAGACATACATAAACTAATAGTTTGCTGACTTACATCCAATTTGAGCAACCACCCGCCTGAGCAGGTCCTGGTCCCTCCTCTTTAGGTCGCTCCAGAGCATTTGGACCTGCTTGGTGGTGAGGTCCCGCCGGTACTCGGCCCTCAGGATCCCCTGCACCCTTCTCACCACGTCCCGCTTCTCCCTCGCGGTGGTGAGGTCGTACCGGCCTCTTGTAAATTCCTGGAAAAGAAATATTACAGTATTAATGACCACTGTATTATACCTTCATTAATTAAGAATCTTCTTACTTACAGCATAATGTAAAAGATTATAATATTATTCATAATGACAGTTTTCAAAAATTGTGGGAAGCAACCAACTATGACTTCGGGCAGATACTAGGGATCAACGATGACTAGTGCCACCTATAACTGCTGACATTGCTAGCCATAATAACTACATCATTTCATTTCATGTGTGATTGGACTGACAGAGAAGATCCTGTGACAGCAAGCATCAAATATATAATTGAATGGATTCCATGAACTGGCCGCGGCGTCTATAGACTTTGTGCCAGTTCATAGCCATGGGCGTCCGCACAAAATTTTCCAGGGGGGGGGGGGGGTGCAAAAAGGCAGGGAAGAAGTGGTGTGCCGCAAATTTTAGAGAAGATGTGTGCGCCGAAAAACCTGAGGGTTATGTTGTGCGGCGCACGTACGCGCCACCCCCAAAAATGGGTGCGGCCATGGACCAGAATGTGGGTGTGGCCATGGGTGGCGACAAATTTTCGTTTACTTAGCAATGTGGGACATTAGATTAGGACAGTGGTGGCGAAACTTTTGGAGGCCGAGTGCCCAAACTGCAACCCAAAAGTCAATTTATCTATCGCAAAGTGGCAACAGCAATTTAAAACTTCATACAAACGTTTTAACTCATACATGAACATTATTGAAAATCCAAGTTGCAAATAAACTGTGAAGATAAACAATTTCTTTCATCCTACTCCTGAAAAATGTATTCGTTTTTTAGAACCTCACAGTTTTATTTTCCGTTTTAAAAAGCAAAAATGTAGGTTTAATGCTATTGTCTCATAGGATAATGATTCAGCTTTTCCCAGAGGCCCCCAACAAGACAAATGTAGCAATCATGAGGCCCCCAAGAAATCATCAGGCTCCCAACAAGACACATTCAGCAATCTTGAGACCCCCAACAAGACAAATTCAGCAATCATGTTGCCCCCAACAAGACAAATTCAGCAATCATGAGGCCCCCAACAAATCATGAGGCCCCCAACAAGACATTCAGCAATCTTGAGGCCCCCAAAAAATCGTGAGGCCTTCAACAAGACGAATTCATCAATCATGAGGCCCCCAACAAGACAAACTCAGCAGTCATGAGGCACATAAATAGACAGGATTTCACATAAATAGGCAGAATGCCCCCTTAATATGGTAGACACCTCTCACCTGGATTCTCAATTCTCCTCTACTGGCTGTTGTGCCTGGCAATACTGTTTTTGGTTGGATTGGGGATGACGTGCGGACTGAAAGGCCTTGCGTGATGCTTGCCTGAAATGTGTCCCAAATTGCGATTTTTTTCCCTGCTAAAATGTGGCCTAAATTGAGTTTGTTTTCTGCTAAAATATGGCCCAAATTGCGTTTACTTTCTGCTGAAATGTGGCCCAAATTGCGTTTATTTTCTGCTGAAATGCAGCCCAAAGTGCGTTCATTTTCTGCTGAAATGTGGCCCAAAGTGCGTTTGTTTTCTACTAAAATGTGGCCTAAATTGAGTTTGTTTTCTGCTAAAATATGGCCCAAATTGCGTTTACTTTCTGCTGAAATGTGGCCCAAATTGCGTTTATTTTCTGCTGAAATGCAGCCCAAAGTGCGTTCATTTTCTGCTGAAATGTGGCCCAAAGTGCGTTTGTTTTCTGCTAAAATGTGGCCTAAATTGCGTTTGTTTTCTGCTAAAATTTGGCCTAAATTGCGTTTGTTTTCTGCTAAAATGTCTATATTTGCTGCTTTGGGGTTACGGTTATGCTCCACCCATACAATGTCATGACCACACCCATTTTTTGGCGGGGCGCCAAAAAAAGGGCGTGGTCATGACATTGTATGGGCGGAGCGTAACCGTAACCCCAAAGCAGCAAATATAGACATTTTAGCAGAAAACAAACGCAATTTAGGCCAAATTTTAGCAGAAAACAAACGCAATTTAGGCCACATTTTAGCAGAAAACAAACGCAATTTAGGCCACATTTTAGCAGAAAACAAACGGGCCTGGGGGGCGTGTGCGGCGCGCATAGTGCGCCCCGCACTATGCGCGCCGCACACGCCCCCCAGGCCCGTTTTCCGGCGCGCTGCGACCCCCTCCCCAGCCGTCCACAGCCCACCCCCCACCTTCACTTGTCCCAGGTTGGAACCAGAAAAAACAGGTCACTGTAGTGAATATGTCTCACTCTACTATTAACAGTACTGCTACAAATGCAAAGTTACAGAGATAAACTAAAAACAATTCTCTACTACACTAACACCTATGATATCCTTTTACATGATGGGACATATAAAGATTAGAGAAATGCAGTCAGAAACAGTAGCCAAAAACTATACATTCTGTTAATAGATTGCTTAAGTTACCTCAATTAGCATCTCTTTCATCCTGAGGGGAATCTTAGGAGGCATGGTGGATGGTTGATGGCAGTGCTGCGTGTCTGATGCCTGTGATGCGTCCTCTCCACGCGTTTGCCGGTGCCTGCTCTGGCCAACTTCCTGTCTCTACGCATCAGCCAATCAAAACTTCCGCTTGTGACGTACGCGTGTACGTACGTGTACGGAGGCAAAGTACGCATGCGCGCGCAGTGGTTGCGGAGCGGATACGCATGGTTGTACGCTTGCCGACTACAACATACGCATCGTTGGCAATCCGGTGCGCGCATGCGCGGTACAATCAGGGGTAACGCGTAAAGAAAATCTGCATGCGAGCATATTGTTACGCATACGGTTACGATAGCTACGCGGAGATGCGAAGTCCAATAAGTAGTTTACGGTATCCTTACGCGTAACGTCGTAAGTTTACGCGTAATTACAGTGATGTACCGTAGATAATTTCCTACGCCGTAACCGTAATTGCGTAATGCGTAATAGCGTAAAATTACGCGAAATGATCCGTAAGCGTAGATTTTTCCATTACGACCAGCACTGGCTCAGGGTCCCTTTAGCCTCCCTGGTGGTGTCTAACTTTGCCACTAAACTCTCATTATCCACATGTTTGTCTATTGCGACCTATGCTGGCGTCCTTCTGTTAGCAGCGCCTTGGGTGCCCATTTTTCCTGCTTCACCTTCCTGGTCCTCTCAAAGTGTCCTTATTTCAGCACTGTCTGCTCTGTAAGATATTCAACCAACCAAGCTGCAAATATAAGGCTTCCTTCAAAGACAGTTGCATTGTGCTTGGCAAGTAGCGATAGTCACAGTATCCATAGAAATTGCTAAAGAGTCTAGAACCACTTACCATATTTTTGACACCAGAGGTTTAGAGGACTAAAACAAGGAAATAAAATGTTCTAAACTTAATGCGTCTTCATGGTGTAGGTGTATCTTCTGGAGCAAAAGTAGCTGCCAGGTCTCCCCCAAGCTTTTTCTCCGGCACCACGTAGTAATCCCTGTGGCCCCTGCAGAGGGCTAGTGCACTCATCTGTCTGTCTGGCATGCTCTAACAGGATAGAAGGACACAGAGAAGAAGGAGCACAATGGTTAAAGAGGTGAGAGCACACCCCTGTTATTATACTCTGCAGGGGCTGTGAGAACTGCTATGGGGTACAACAGAAAGAGCCATGGTGGAAACCTGGCGCCAGCCAGATGCTCCCGCGGCCACACACACCTCTCACGGTGCCTCTCATTGTGCGGTGTCTTAATACCTATATTTAAAGGGTACCTGACCAGTCGTGACCAGTTGTGGAGATCTGTGTGCCCCTGCCACTCTTCCGTGTCCGGGAGCATTCTATGGGCTTGATTCACTAACCGGCGCTAAGCTGGTTAGTGTCTCCTAAGACTTAGTGTGCGCAAACCACGGCGTTAGGTGGTTTGCGCCCACACATTGGATACAGCCCGCTCACTGCGTGCGCAGCGCGGGTGCGCCTATATTAGTGCACGGTGCGACGATATCGTCACACCCGCTGCTCCTTGATAACACCGCATCTGGTGCCCCCGAAGCGGCGCATTAATGCGTCGTTTCAGGGGCACCCGATGCACTGTTATCGTCGCACCGTGCACTAATACAGGCGCACCTGCGCTGTGTGCGTAGTGAGCGGGGATGCACGCAAAGTAAGTAAGGGAAAAAAAAGGCTTTTCACACCGGCACTAACACTTAGCGCCGGTTAGTGAATCAAGCCCTATGTCTGCACAGTACTACTGCGCAGCTGCAGGACGATCGCTGCTGCAGGAGCGAGCGTGGCGTCACCATGCATGCGCAAAAGAACGCAGCTGAATGGATTACTGGGAGCTATTACAAATGAACGGAGTTGCCAGAGAGGATGGCAAAGGACCCCCCACACCACATGGAGCTGGAGGAAGCCCTAGGCAAGTATAAATACACCATATGGCTCCATCTCAGGTCTATTGCTATATTTGATTAACTAACGCCCCGCTGCATAGATTTACATAAAATATGCATCTAAAATTATTATCATTTCATTGACCACCTCTACTTACTAGAGGAGAGGGTAGTAGACAGCTGAACGCCATGCAAATAATGGCAGCGTGGCATGCAATAACCTTGAAGCTGTATCTAATGTCCCACCATATATTTCCACGCTAAGCTTGCAAACCTGTACCGTAAATGGTAAAAGCACATGATGACATAATGGATGGAGATCCTGTTCTTTATCTCACTCACTGGACACTGCGGCAGGTGCATTGTAACCTACTTGTTTTGCTTCCTTCCCTGCAAAGGAAATCATAAAGCAAAAATATGGCCGCCCGTTGCCCGGTAGCGTTCCCCCCCTGGGCACACAGGAGCCGGGGTCTAGGAAAATATCCCTGCCGGGAAATAATAAATCAGGCAGGAGAGTTCCTCTTCAGAGTTTTGGTGGAGCTCCAGAGACTTGGAAGACAAAGGATCACGTTGAGAGAACTTCAGAAGATCATCCGTCATTGTGACAGGTTGCAAACCGTACATCCTCCAGATACCAGAGGATGTCTCATGGTTTCTCCAGCCATGCTCACCGGATGATTGACAAAACATCAGCCAGACAATTCAGCTTAGCACTTGCTTGAAAAGCACCTGTACTGTACTGTGCGTACATAAACAATTCAGAGAAGATGAACAGTAAATAGTGTTGAGCTTAACATGATACTCAAAGGGGAACTGAAGTAAGAGGTATATGGAGGCTGCCATATTTATTTCCTTTTAATCAATACCAGTTGCCTGGCAGCCCTGCTGGTCTATTTCTCTTCAGTAGTATCTGAATAACACCAGAAACAAGCATGCAGCTAGTCTTGTCAGATCTGACTTTAAAGTCTGAAACACCTGATCTGCTGCATGCTTGTTCAGGGGCTATGGCTAATAGTATTAGAGGCAGAGGATCAGCAGGGCTGCCAGGCAACTGGTATTGCTTAAAAGGAAATAAACATGGCAGCCTCCATATACCTCTCTCTTCAGTTCCCCTTTAAAGCAAACCAGAACTGAAAATTAAAAGTCAAAATAAACATACTCATGCCATACTTACCTCCCGTGCAATCTACTCATCAATGTCTTTCTCCTCTCCTGCGTCCTGTTTGTCCACTGTGATCAATGGAATTCTCCATCCTCCATTTTGAAAATGGCCATTACCCCGTAACATCTTTCTGGTCAGCACACTGTTAGGACTTGTTCACACTACAAGAGCTTTTAAAGCGCTAGTGATTTTGAAAAGCTCTTGCTAATGTAATGCTATGGGGGATTTTTACAAAATCACATCGCTCTAGTGTGAACAGTCACATAGGACAACATTAGCAAGAGCTTTTAAAATCACAAAGCACTTAGAAAAGCTTTTGTAGTATGAACAAACCCCTAAGCTGTAATATTGCCCATTCGAGCCATATGGAAACATGGACATTACCTTGCTCATCAGTTGTCCTTGTAGTTAACTGACAGCAACTGATATTGTCAGGCTTGCCTGGTCAATGACTGTAGGTCAGGCTGTATGCCCATATGACTGACCTATAGCCCAGCCTGTAAAAGAAAAGTTAGTGGCAGAGCGGCTCACCTTCCTCCAGCGGCGACGATCTGCAGACATGTTGCGTACAGCGCGGCTTCCCCTAGTGACGGCTCCTGTTGATAAGTCATCGGCTCCTGTAAATGAGTCAAATGAGTCATTAACAGGAGCCGTCACTAGAGGAAGCCGCGCGGTACGCGAGATGTCTGCAGATCTCCGTCACTGGAGTAAGGTGAGCCGCTCTGCCACTAACTATTCTTTTACAGGGATAGCGCTGACATGCTGGAGGCGGAGAGGACCACACAGCGCTGGAATCAATAGGGAGGTGAGTCGCTCTGCCCTTATTGTTACTCGGGGGAGCAGAGACATGTGGGGGTGGGAGCTGGAGGGGACAAAGAGAGGAGGACAGGAAGGGACGGGACTGGAGGACCACACTGGGGGCTGAAGGAGACATGGACTCACACACAGGGGAGCAGGTGGGGACACAGACACACACAGGAGGGGACACAGGGACTGGAGGACCACACAGATGGGCTGAAGGGGACACAGACACACACCGGGGAGACAGGAGGGGACACAGACACACAAACAATAGGACAGGAGTTGACACAGGGGGACTGAAGGACCACACAAGGGGACAGGAGGGGACACACACACAGGACAGGAGGAGACACATGGGGTCAGGAGGACCACACAGGGGAGCAGGAGGGGACACATGGACAAACACAGGAAGACAGGAGGGAACACATAGTGAACATAGGATAACAATGGGGGCGAACATGTACAAGACACTCCTAGAATATGGACGCACCAGGTTTAGTATATATATTTTTTCCCTGATTTTTGCCCTCTAAACCTAGGTGCGTCTTATATTCCGGAGCGTCTTATATTCCGAAAAATACGGTATTTAAAATAATTAAAAGAAAAAATGTTTGTTTCTTTTTCACATCACGTTTCTCTTAAATCTGACAGTGGAAACTAAAAACAACAGGATAGGTAAGCCAATACAAAAAACTCTTATAGGATGATTTATTTCATCTTTTTCAGTTAATATGGAGTTTCAACCTATTCTAAATTTACATTTTGATATATACCGAGTTCTGTACACACATTGTAAGAAAACGGACATAGAAAGGCCCTCCCCTACCAAGCCCTTTTAACCCCTTGTCTTTCATGCAGGCTGTTATAGCTAGACTTCTTAATGATCAATGAGATGCAAATATTTCAGAGTTTATGCAGGATTATGTAAATTTGTATGCAAATGTATGCAGCTTGACAATTGATTAATCAAGTCCCAAACAGGTTTCAATCGATTGGTTCATTTTTAGGCGGCATAAATTTACATATAAATTTACATAATCCTGCATTAACTCAGAAATATTTGCATCTTATTGATCATTGCTAATTTTGAGCTCGGACTCTGTGGGGCTCCACAGTTTGAGTTATACCAGTCTGCATGTTTGGGGATCGCTGGAAAAGAAGGGTGGTAAAGCCTATCTCCCAAAGCCCTTGTCCTTCCCATGGACAAAAAACTCTTTCAAGAACTTGGAATTCGGTATGTATTAAAGAGTGAAACAGAAAGTGATCTCCCCAATGACCCCCTGGTCACACGTTGAGCGCACCCTAAGGGCTGCGTAAGCAAATTTTGCATAAGCAAAATGAGCACATTCTGATCATCACTAAGGCTAGATTCTGTCAGGAGCCTGAATGGAGAAACAGGGTTTGACCACAGTTTGCAGTATACAGACACTGGAACCAGTGAATAAGGTGCAAAAATAATTTATTGCAAATGCAATAATACAAGCATACATACAAGCGTAAATGCAAATATCATACAAACATATGCACAGCACACAATATATACAAATAACCCGGGAAGCAGTGACAAACATATACAACACCTGACTATCTATCTAAGTGCACAAAAATATATACAGAAAATATATACACAATCGCAGTACAAAAGGGATTAGGTAGAATATCAGAGACAGCAGGAGAGCAAGGTCAGCAACAGGTTATCAGAAAAGCACGGTACCAGGGATAAGGCAAAAGGAAGGTCTCAGACAGAAGTAACAGAGTTCGGCAACAGGAAGGCTGAAGAACAAGAACAGAGATCAGGGCAAGGATCAGAAACCAGGATGTCCAGAAACTCAGACCTGGGAGCTCAAAGTTCTGGCAATTAGCAGGGGGAAGAGGCAGTCCTTAAAGAACAAGCGACACCCATGCTAACCTAGTAATAAAAACACATATATAAGTAGATAAATACTACTTCTACTTACATAACAGATATTGTGCTATCCATGTAATGATTCCTGTGAATTTTATAAAGGAAAAGCAGAAAATCCTATTGCAGGCAGTAGCCATCTTGCCATTGCCAAGCTAATGCTGACATCATATCCTCCCTGACTCTTGTTTCCCCCCTCCCTTCTCTTGCTCATTGTGTATTCATTAGCTGCCCTCCTCCCAGAGTTTTTTTTTTTTTTTTTACACATCCAATCACTGAGTCACCTCAGCCTTACTTGTAAACGCAAGTGATCAGCAAGGCAGGGAAATAAATGGAAGAGGAGGAATATATTATAGATAAAAAGAACTCCCAGCATTCAAAAGAACTCCCAGCATTCAACTGTTTGGCACTTTTTGGCACTGTTTGGCACTAGGGCCAGTGCTCCTAAGTATGTGATAATGCCAAACCATAACAGCAGAAAAAGTTTTGAATGCAGGATTAGCATCTTTATCACTTAATACACTCAGACCAGTTGCTGTTGAAATTTGATTTTTATGGTGACAATACCGCTTTAAATAGTCCAAGTGATAAAAGGATGCATGTGATGAATTGTGGAAAATTAGGGCTGCTCAAAGTCCACAGAGCCCTCTGCTGGTGGCACAATGAAAGTCCCGGCAGTCCATGCAAATGCTGCCACCAGCAGGCAGGAAAAGGTTATGCATGAGTCGTAACAGATTCACAGTGGTCAGTTGCATAATGCATGTGTTATAATGAGTGTGAACTGCAATGGAGACTGGACATAGACTTTAACCCTTTTGCCGTTCACGTAACGCCAATTGGTGTGAAGTCCTGGGGCGGGGTTTTGCAGGAGATCTCGGCGGTCGATGCACGCGCATCTCTACTTGAATGACAGAGCTCCGCTCCGCCATCAGTCTCCCAGTGGTGATCGCCACTAGGAGACTGTCTATTTACTCTGTACAGCACTGTGTCCTATGGCAATGCTGTACTGGGGATAGTCGTGTGACACAGCTGTCCCCCTGGGTGGCAGAAAAGCGATCCACTGTCATAGGCCGATGCCTATGACAGCCAATTGCGCTGATTGGCTGGCGGGGGGAAGGGAGAGAGGGTTAAAAAATTAATTACAAAATTTGGAAATTTATTGTAAAAATAAACTAATAAATATTTTTTTAAAAAATAAATAAACCTTGGTGGGAGCGATCAGAATCCACCAACAGAAATCTCTGTTGGTGGGCAGAAAAGCGGGGGATAATCACTTGCGTGCTGGGTTGTACGGACCTGCAGGGAGCCCTTAAAGCTGCAGTAGCCTAATTTGAATAAATAGTCACTAGGGGGGTTTAAGCCTGTTGTCCTTAAAGGACAACCGTAGCGAAAATAAACTAATGAAATAAATGATTGTATCTATCTTCCTTCTCCTAAAAATGACTTTTTAAGCTATTCCACTGTTTTATTTTATGTTTAAATCTACTTTTTAGGTTTTAACTGTTTTATTGTTTTTGCTCAATGACATATTCATTGAAGTATGCCAGAGCTCAAATCTATGAACTATTGACCCTTTTTACCTCTTTCCTGTTCTCAGAAGCCATTTTCTGCTAGGAAAGTGTTTTATAGTTGGAATTTCTTATCAGTGAGGGTCACACTGTAGTCACTTCCTGTCTGAGTCAGCCACTTACATACCTGATATTTAACTCTTTCAGGCAGAGAAAGAAAAAAAAGAACACACCATAGTTAGTAGTGTGCTTGGCACTGCACATACCCATGTCTATCTCATCATGTCACACGTTACTTCGGGAATCCTTTAAGTGGTTAATACAACGCCTCCATGCAGCGAGTTAGATTAATGTAATCAGTTACAATGCAGTTCTGTGAAGAGATCCAGAGAATTATCAATTGACATGCAGAATTATTCTGTAACACAACTGACCACTGTGAATTAGGCCTAACAGTAAAGCGCCGTGCAGACACCAGATTTTTATCTCCTGAGACAATTGTCCGTGATTGTATAAGGGGAAACGTCTGGCATCAGAACAGCTGTTCCATGATGTTAATGATGAGGTAAATTTTATAAATAAGTTGTTATTTATCTATCTATTTGAATTAAAGATACAAAACTATTTCTCCCAAACCTACTGAGCCCTCGGCCCCCATGCAGGCTGGTAAAACCCAAGGAGTGCAGTGTGGAGGTCCATCCTTTGAATCTCTAGCAACCCATACAGTTCATGACAAGGAGCAATGTAGGAAAGAAAAAAAAACCTCGACCCTTTGCAAATTACAGGCCAAGTGTTAAAGCCCCATACATGTCATACTCTGGCCTGGGGGCCAACTCTAGCCCCCAGAGCGATCAAATTGTGCCCGAAAGTGGTTTCCCCACTTTGCATTATGTTTGGCCCATTCTATGGAAGCAATATTGAGGGTGAAGCCCTCGATCACCAGGGAAGCCATATGGGGGAGGCAGGAGGAAAGCACTAGGCACCAGGGAACTGTATAAGGAAGGGAGGGGGGCTCACTAGAAACCAGGGAACTGTTTAAAGGAGGGAGGGGGCACTAGTTACCAGGGAACAGTATAGAGGAGGGAGCCACTAGTCACAAGGGAACTGTATAGGGGTAGGGCCAGTGCTACAATAAAGGAAAAGGGGGCAATTGCACTGGGGCCCTTCAGGCATCCCCCTTTGCCTCTTTAAAAATGTCCTGCTGCTGCCCTCTCTTTTTGCCCTGTTCAGACCTACAGATCAGTTCAGCGACCAATAGCCCTCCAGATTAACCCCTGACCCGAGACAGAGAGAGCAGCACACAGTACCACAGGCTTCATATGTGGCATCACTCATCACTTCCTGCATTTGAAGTGATGCATGTGGTTGCTGTGGCACCTTACTACCTATACTGGGGATATTACTGCTTATACTGGGGGCACCATACTACCTATACTGGGGACACCTTACTACCTATACTGGGGACACCTTACTACCTATACTGGGGCACCATACTACCTATACTGGGGACACCTTACTACCTATACTGGGGCACCATACTACCTACACTGGGGCACCATACTACCTATACTGGGGACACCATACTACCTATACTGGGGCACCATACTACCTATACTGGGGACACCTTACTACCTAAACTGGGGCACCTTACTACCCATACTGGGGCACCATACTACCTATACTGGGGCACCATACTACCTATACTGGGGACACCTTACTACCTATACTGGGGCACCATACTACCTATACTGGGGACACCTTACTACCTATGCTGGGGCACCATACTACCTATACTGGGGACACCTTTCTACCTATACTGGGGACACTTACTACCTATACTGGGGCATCATATTACCTATACTGGGGACACCTTACTATCTATACTGGGGCACCATACTACCTATACTGGTGACACCTTACTACCTATACTGGGGACACCTTTCTACCTATACTGGGGACACTTACTACCTATACTGGGGCATCATACTACCTATACTGGGGACACCTTACTATCTATACTGGGGCACCATACTACCTATACTGGTGACACCTTACTACCTATACTGGGGACACCTTACTATCTATACTGGGGGCACCATACTACCTATACTGGGTGCACCTTACTACCTATACTGGGGACACCTTACTACCTATACTGGGTACACCTTACTACCTATACTGGGGACACCACACTACCTATACTTGGTGCACCTTACTATCTATACTGGGGACACCTTAGTACCTATAGTACCTATAGTGGGGGCACCATACTACCTATACTGGGTGCACCTTACTACCTATACTGGTGACACCTTACTACCTATACTGGGTACACCTTACTACCTATACTGGTGACACCTTACTACCTATACTGGGTACACCGTACTACCTATACTGGGGGCACCACACTACTTATACTTGGTGCACCTTACTACCTAGGTAGAGGGACATCTTGATGGGGTTTGTTTACATAACTATAAGGACAATAAGATGGTGTGGGTAGCAGCTGCAAAGTAAGTTCAGTTAGAAATGACATCATCAGTTAACTAATTGCTGTGAAAACTGATGACCCTTTTATATAGGTATTGAGGGGTAGGGGGAATTGTGGGGATGGAGAGTTCATCTTTGTGTCTGTTGTGGAAGATCGGAAGTAGCTCAGAAAAAGAAGAATCATTTTCTACAACCTTTCGTACTAGTGTATTTGTGCTATTACATCATCTAGACATTTCCTTTCCCGTTACAACCGGTGGCAAACACAGTACAGAATGTAACACATTACTGCTAGTAGACGGACCCAAGTAATACACTTACATGACCGTCAAGGGGTTCCATAGCCCCTGCTGTCATTGGAACAGGGTTTCTTGGAACATGTGGAAGAACAGATGTCGTTACCTATGCCTGTTCCCAACTATGGAGCAATCCCGCTGTGATAACACTATTTGGGCTGATGTCATTATATCCCGGAGAGAACTGCTACAAGAGAGGAACTATCCTTGATTTAAAGCTGGGTCAAGCAATGACTGATTTACACAATTTACTGACTAACTTTCAGTTGTGCTCTCTCGGGATTGCACTAAATTGTCATTATTTCAGTGGAGTTTAGAGTTCCACAGTTCCTCTGTGAGTTATGGGAACATGGAGTCTTAATGTTACAATATAGGGGCTTATAATTGTAGTCGTTAAAGTGTTAGTGTGTTTGTACTTGAGTGTGTGTAAAATGTCTTATGGCCAATCTGCATTCACAGATCTAAAATACAAATATAATAGTGTAGTAAACAAACTGGACAGATAATACATTTTTTTGTGTGTGATATAAAGATTCTGAAAAAAAAATCCTGTCCTGACCAGCCACAACTAGTTTGCTGTTTATATACAATCTTTAAAGGGGTTCTGTGGAGTGCTGGAAAACTTTCACTTACGTAGAGCTTCTATCAGCCCCCTGTAGTTGTCATGTCCCGCGCCGTCCTTCTCCAATCACCCGTTCCCCGCCATGTAACAAGACGAATAGTGCGCGCTCCCGCTCGCCTCTCCGGTTTTCTTGTACTGCGCCTGTGCAGTAAGCTCCCAAAGGCGTGAGCGGGACAGAGCACGCACGCGGCCACGGCTGCGCAACCGCAGTCACGTTGGAAGTGCAATTAGACCAGTGCCGGCGGCGGGGAATGGTTGATTGGAGGAGGATGGCGCGGGACATGAAAGCTACAGGGGGATGATAGAAGCTCCAGGTAAGTGTCACTTTTTCTTTTTTCCAGCACTCCACAGAACTCGTTTAACACTGTGATGCATGTAAATGTTTCTCTAAATTAAGTATTTGATACTTCCAAAGTTAATTGTGGGTCCTAGACACAATAGGAACTAAAACTGTCAATGCACTTTCCAAATTGATCAGTGTCAACCCGACCGATTGCACCTTTGCAGCATCATCAGACCCTAGATCAGTCTTCCACAACCCTTTCCGCAAGGCCCACCAACAGTGCATGTTTTGTGGAAATCCACAGAGGTAGTTGATCAGCTCTGCTGAGACACTTAAAGGGACTCCGAGCAGTGCAGAAACTATGGAAAGATGCATATCATTTTAAAGCTCTGTTTCTCCTCTTTCCAATGATATATAAACCGTCACCCTACGCCTTTTAGTTTTCGCTATTTTCGCGATTGAAATTTCCGCGGCCGCAATTTCAATCGCGAAAATAAAGAAAACTAAAAGGCGTAGGGCAACGATTTAGGTGTCGCCAGAAAGAGGAGAAAGAGAGCTTTAAAATGATATCCATCTTTCCATAGTTACATTGTATTACACAGGCCGACTTTTTCTGCTGAATGGAGCTGCTGACACTGGGGAAAGTGTCGTCCTGTGTAATACAAGTAACTATGGAAAGATGCATATCATTTTAAAGCTCTCTTTCTCCTCTTTCTGGCGACACCTAAATCGTCGCTCTACACCTTTTAGTTTTCTTTATTTTCGCGATTGAAATCGCGGCCGCGGCAATTTCAATCGCGAAAATAGCGAAAACTAAAAGGCGTAGGGCGGCGGTTTATATATCATTGGAAAGAGGAGAAAGAGATCTTTAAAATGATATGCATCTTTCCATAGTTTCTGCACTGCTCGGAGTCCCTTTAATTACCTCACCTGTGCATGTTGGTGGTTTTCTGCAAAACATGCACTATCGGTGGGCCTAGAAGATAGGGTTGGGAAACTCTGCTCTAGATGACCCCGGAAGGGCGAAACCAGTCTAACTATGTCAAGAGGGCGACAATTGAGCATGGACAACTTTGATACATGCATTGACAGTTTTGGCTCTTTCTGTGTCTAGGACCCACACTTAACCTTGTGAGGTTAAGTAATTTATTTGGAGAAACATGGCTATGTATTGCAGCGCTGAGAATTTTATGAAAATAAAATGTTGGTATTGACTAGAGATGGCCCGAACCTCCGATTTTAGGTTCGCGAACCTACCGCGAAAGTTCGGTTCGTGCGAACTTTCACGAACCGCAATAGACTTCAATGGGGAGGCGAACTTAAAAATTTAGAAAAAGTTCCGCTGGCTAGAAAAATGATGGAAAAAATGTTTCAAGGGGTCTAATACCTGGAGGGAGACATGGGTGAGTGGAATACACATCAAAAGTACCAGAAAAACATCTGGATTTGACACAAAGCACTTTTTAAGGTCAGAAATCTCATTGAATGTTCAATTGCAGGCCTACACTACTTTACAAAATCAGGAAGTGTAATCCTCACCCCCTCCCTCCTCCTCCCGCAGGGAGGAGGGTCTTGTCTTCCAGGGAATTGTAAGATTTCAAAAGCCAGCTTACATACCTTGGCGGGAAATTGAACCCAGGTCTAGTGCTTAGTGTTGGTGGTATAATGTTGTGGATAGAGGCCTACAGAGCGGTAGGCCTGGGTTTGATTCCTGGCCAATGTGAGTTGGCTTTTGAAATCCTATAAATCCCTAAGCAAGCTCATTTTTCTCTTGGATACATCATAATGGTACATGCTAGGCTGGCTTCAGCATGTAGTGTTGGTGGTGGTATAGTGGTGAAGAGAGCTGCCTACTAAGCTGCCTACTAAGCACTAGACCTGGGTTCAATTCCCGGCCAAGGTACGTAAGCTGGCTTTTGATATCCTACAATTCCCTGGAAGACTAGACCCTTCTCCCTCCGAGAGAGAGGGAGGAAGGAGAGAGGGAACAGAGAGCTGTTGTGGGGTGCAATATAAGGAATAACAATCAGCCTAGGAGCAAGCTAACAAGCCTAACTAAGCTCTCCCTAGCAGAGTTTGTTAGCAGCTGTCCCTTAACTAATTACTGCAGGCAGACGACTGAGTAAAACGACAGGAGAACCTTGCCTTTTATAAGGGGGGGGGGGGGGGGTGTGGCTCCAGGAGTGAGTGTAGTCTGACTGGTGACAATGTGCCTGCTGACTGTGATGTAGAGGGTCAAAGATGTGCTTAATGGAGCATTATGGGGGCGAATTGAACTACCGCAAAAATTCGCCTTCGCCGGCGAATGCGAACCACCTAAAGTTTGCCTGGAACCGTTCGCGGCCGACCCGTTCGAGCCATCTCTAGTATTGACTGTCTTTTTGGGTAACAGCTACAACAGCGGCTGCATACATACTTGGGGCTCGATTTACTAAAGCGTGATAACTCAGTTATCACGTGTAAAGGCTTTGCACGTGCAACTTATCATTATCGCATGCTAAGTATCATCATCATGTGATAAGTATCATCATCACGTGCTAAGTATCATTATCACGTGAAGTCACTGCAGATCACGCGAACGGAATGTAGATCATGAATTATTACTGCATACAGTACATAAAGCGACGCACGTTAAACTTTGCGTGCGCAGTATTACATTAACGCACATGTTAGCGTAATCACCATTGCTGATTTCATTACCAAACTCTATCTTCTGATCGTGCGAAGTGCCGTAGTTTTCAACGGCATTCTGCACTTAGCACGTGAAGCGTAACGCCGTTCGCGTGATAAAACTTAACACGCGAACGGTGGAAACTGTTCACGCGCACAATGCTTTACACGCACGTTTGCATGTCCAAAGCCTTTACACGTGATAACTGAGTTATCACGCTCTAGTGAATCGAGCCCATTGTGCATGTGAACAGTTTCCACCATTCGTATGTTAAGTTTTATCGCGCCAATGGCATTCCGCACTTAGCTCGCGTACATTTTATACCTGATTGGGCGGAAATGGGCAGAAATGGGCAAAATGTACAGGTCTATGTCCCTTTATAATGCAAAATGTCCAAAATGTGTAATAGGTAATAGTAATATACAAAATGTAGCCCTCTGCAAAGCCCACAATCACGTACTAAATGATAAAGTATACTTTATTTACAATAGAAGCCGTATGTCCATCAAAAACTGTCAGTAAATGTCAGTAAATGTCTTCTGAGACTGACAGAACAAACTGTCAGATGACATTTACTGACAGTTTTGATTGACATGCTGTTTTTATTATAAATAAAGTATAATTTCATTCAGTACGCGATTAGGGGCTTCCGGAGGACCATGTGTTCTATATTGTCTCTTTAAAAATATATAATGATGGTAATAATTATACTGAGAAATTAGAATACTAGTAGTAATACAATAATAATAATAATAATAATAATAATAATAATACAGATCTAAGTGCAAAATGAGGACCAATTCTTCATGTATTATTTATAACTAAGCATAAAACTAACCAGTACATAACACAAATTTATAGAAATAAAAAGATTCCCTTAAAACCTATATCAACATTAAATAGCACCAAACAATAAATTGTTTAACAAAGTTACATAAATATTGAATATCTTAATTATATATGGGAGCTTTTATAACATACGTATCCCATATGTGAACGTTACTAAACCTCTTTTTGAACCTCTTTGTAACTTTTTAAAGGGTATTTTTACTGATCCTGTAACTCTGTTGAACAAGACATTTCTCAGTTATTACTTTACATATGCCATTTATTATATCTCTTATTAATTCTGTGCTAGGCCTAGAAAAAATAGTCAAGCTCTGTCGTAAAAATTTATACCACTAAAGATTTTGCTCAATTCTGCGGCCGTTAAACCTGATTACTTAAAATCAAATATTGAATACCCTATTTCATAGTTCACTTTGTTTCCAAATCCTGCTGTAAAGTTTTTAAAAGATTTATGCTACACATTTTACAATATTATTATGAGAACAGATTTTAATTGCATTCCTTCATAGAGAAACATTGTATCTATTGTTATGGCCTATTCACACTCTAGGCAGACTGTTGTTAGCACGCAGATAATTTATGAGGCCTTTTTAAATTTCCCATATCCTTCCTTTGTGATGTTAGAATTAAATGTGTATGTCTTGGTTAAATGAAATCTAGAATATAGTGAATTGACCAAGGCCAGTGTTGTTGAGGCTAAAAATGTACCCACATAAAGGGAATCTGAAGTGAAAATAAACGTATAATAAAATGAATTGTATGTGTAGTACAGCTAAGAAATAGAAGATTAGTAGTGGCTGGATAGTGTAATGGTTAAAGAAAACCTGAACTGACAATTAAAAGTCAAAATAAACATACACAAGTCATACTAACCTCCTGTGTAGACTACTCCTCAATCTATTTTTCCTCTCCTGCGTCCTGTTTGTCCACTGTGATCAATAGAATTCTCCGTCCTCCATTTTGAAAATAGCCATTACACCATAACAGCTTTCTGGTCAGCACACAGTTAAACTGTAACATCTCCCACTTGAGCCATAGGGAAACATGGACACATCAGTTCTCCTCTCAGCTGTAACTGACAGCAACTGATATATTTTAGTTCTGACAAAATGTTGTCAGAACTGGAAGGGAACACTGTAAGAAGAAAATTGTGAGCTTCTGAGAGGAACTGATGGCAAGGTAACTATGTAATGTTCATTTGAAGTTACCTCATGTGTTTATTTTAAATAATTTTACTCAGTACAGGTTCTCTTTAAGGGCCCTGCCTCTGACAGAGGAGACCAGGGTTTGAATCTTGGCTCTGCCTGTTCAGTAAGCCAGCACCTATTCAGTAGGAGACCTTAGGCAAGTCTCCCTGCTACTGCCTATAGAGCGTGTCCTAGTGGCTGCAACTCTGGCGCTTTTAGTCCACCAGGAGAAAAGCGCGATATAAGTGTTTGTCTTTAGCAAAGAACAGAGTCTTATATTGTTTTCCAATACAGGAAGAGTTAAAGGACATCCTAAGTGAAATTAAACTAATGAGATAAACAATTGTATCTATCCTCCTTCTCCTCCTAAAACTGACTTTTTTTAGACATTCTGCCGTTTTATTTTATATTTAAATTTAGTTAAACTAAGTTTTTACTGTTTCATTGTCTCTGCTCAATGACACATTCATTGAAGTATGCCAGAGCTAAAATCTATGAACTATGAACATTTTTATCTCTTTCCTGCTGCCAGAAGCCATTTACTGTCAGGAAACTGTTTTATGGCTGTAATTACTTGAGTGAGGGTTACGCTAAAGTCCGACCCAGACAGAAACTGTCATGTGCATACCTGATGTTTAACTCTACTAGGCAGAGAAAGAAAAAAAAGGAACACAGCATGGTTATTTGTGTGCTAGGCACTGTACAAACACATGTCTATCTCATCATGTCACATGTCACCTAGGTTGTCTTTTAAGAAACTTCAATTGTTATCTTTGCAAAAGAGCTTCTATGAGCTGAGCTCTCCAACCCAATTTGGGTTGGAGACAGTCCTATGTTCTGAAGCACTTAAACATCAATATCAAAATCAGTGAGACACAGCTTCAGATAAGGATTTACTACAGGGGAGTTCAAAGCTCTACTCTGTTTCATAGTTTAAAATACAGAGTGTGGTTTGTAATTGCAAATATGTCAGAATGATACAATGTTATAAAAAAAAAACTATAGAACTGAAAATAAAAATATGAGACTCTTTTCTTTACTATTAATGTTTTATTAATTATCTGTACTGCACATAAAATTCATGATATCATAAGGTTTTTTTTTCGCTTCAGTGTCACTTTAGGGGAGTAAGGTGGCCCTACACCCAATGTGGCAAAAAATCAATAAGAATGACATATATTTATATTAAACATCTGCACTGATGGTATTAGGGTATAATATGGTGGTGCGCTATCAGAACAGTAACACACCCCAAGCAGTGGGTGTTATCTTACGACTCATCTGTGAAGGTTAGAGATAGCCCGAACGGTTCGCATTCGAACGCGAACACGCAAACTTCAGTGGTTCGCGTTCGCTGTGAACCGCGAACTATATGCGAGTTCGAACCGCCCCCTATACTACATCATTAGGGTCAACTTTGACCCTCTACATCACAGTCAGCAGACACATTGTAGCCAATCAAGCGACACTCCCCCCCCCCCCCCCTTATAAAAGGCAGCAGCGGCTATTTCCCTCACTCGTGCAGCTGCAGTAATTAGAGAAGGGAGAGACAGAGGTGCCAAGCTATCATTTGACGCAGAGCTGTGAGATACTCCGATCTTTCATTGCCTGATGAAGCGGGATGTTTGCCCGTGAAACGCGTTGCACTCTTATATAGGAGTATGTGAATAAATTGCCTTTTCTACAATCAACAGCTTTTTTTGGTCTGTTTGTGTGTGGACGGTCCACCACCGCCACCTAAAAACGTTTTAAACTTTTTATCTTGTTTTATCCTACTGGCGCCTCTGTATCCTTGCACATAAAATTATCCACCCTTGGTGGAAGGGTGACATACCCTCCTTTCTTCTGTCTACAGAGAGCGACATCTTAGTCCTGAGTGGGGTCAGGCCTAATCTCCCCACCTGCTTATACAGTGGTTGCCTTCGAGCAACCCAGGTTTGTAAGTATATTACTTACGTTTCATATTTTCTCTAATTTGAAGGGAGAGTTGCTGCAGAGACATAGGGAAAGCTTAGTTAGGCTCTTGTTAGGCTTGTTAGCTTGCTCCTGCTGAAACTTATTGCTAAAAAGCCCCCCTCAACAGCTCTTTTAAGAGCTAATGTTGTGATCTATTTTTTTTTGTGTGTGTGTGTGTGTGTGTGTGTATGCCACTGACACTTACATATACAGCCCTGTCAGTCAGTCGCATGTGGGCCTTTGGCCCCTTGCTAATTCCTACTGTGCCACTGCCAGGCCCAGCACATTCAATGCCTACCTTTTCAGTGCACGTGTGTGACAGCTGCACATTTGTAATACCAATCACTGCATACCTGTTCCTGTTTACTGCACCTGCATGACAGAAGAATGCAGTGTTATATACCAGTCACTGCACCTGTTCACGGTACCTGTGTGTGTGACAGCTGCCCATTTGTAATACCAATCACTGCATACCTGTTCATGTTTACTGCACCTGCTTGACAGAAGCACGCAGTGTTATATACCAGTCACTGCACCTGTTCACGGTACCTGTGTGTGTGACAGCTGCACATTGTATTGATACCAGTCACTGCATACCTGTTCAGTGCACCTACCTGACCGCACGCAGTGTTGTATTATATACCAGTCACTGCATACCTGTTCACGGTACTTGTGTGTGTGACAGCTGCACATTTGTAATACCAGTCACTGCATACTGGTTCACTGCATCTGTGTGACCGCACGCTGTTTTATATACCAGTCCGTGCATACCTGTTAACTGCACCTGTGTAACCACACATTTTTGTACCACCAGTCACTGCAACCTGTTCACTGCACCTGTGTAACCGCACACTGTTGTACCAGCAGTTACTGCAACCTTTTCACTGCACCTGTGTAACCGCACATTGTATTAGTCAGGTCAGTGCATACCTTTCACTTCATCCCCTCCAATTTGGACAAAACAAGAGGCAGAGCCAGAGGCAGGCCACCTGGCAGGTCTGTTTGAGGTGCGCTGTCGTGTGTTCGTGTGGCCCTCGACCAAAGTACAGTGTTCAGAAGAAGGCACGTGCCATCAACCCCCAATATTGTCAGGACATAGTTGACTATTTAACACAGAACACCTCATCTTCCTCAGCTTCCACACGGAAGCGTGACATATCTTCCGCCTCCTGCTCTGATTCTGACACCCCACTTAACACTCCGTCGGCAGCCAGCACCAAAGTGCCATCATCCCAGGGTTCAGTGATGTGGACATTTTTGTGTGTGTCTGCCTCAGATGAGAGCAATGCCATCTGTACTCTCTGCCACCGAAAATTGAGCCATTGAAAGACCAAGACCCACGTAAGGACAACTATCTTACGAAGCCACATGCTTACAAAGCACAAACTGCAATGGGATGACCACCTGAGGAAAAGCAGCACACAAAAGCAAAGCCACACACTGCAGTGTAAGATACCATCACACAATTATTTCTCAAAAAAGGCAATACCCAAACTGTACCGTGATGTTGAAATAGAGATGAGCGTAATGACATAATTACGATTTCGCGAAATTTCGCGTAATTAGTGTAATTACGATTATGGCCGTAAGTACATAATCGTAATGAAGAAGGATTTTGTGAAATTTCGCGTAAGCGTAATTTTCGTGTAATTTTCGCATTACAATGGGTATTTGTTCATGCCGTAATTTTGCATTAAACGCTACCGTAATTTCGCGTTAAACCGTAACGCTCCGTATAATATAAAAAAGCCGCCGACTTTAAGGGTTAATAGCAAAACCCCCTTAAATGCCAAGAGCCTCAAATTTGGAGAATATATTAAGGAGATCAGAAGGAATAAGAGGAAAACATTTTTTTTTCAAAAAGACCTTATAGTTTTTGAGAAAATCGATGTTAAAGTTTCAAAGTAAAAATGTATACATTTAAAAACCCGCCAACTTTAAAGGTTAATAGCAAAGCCTGCTTAAAGTTTAGGAACACCAAATTCCTAGGGTATATTAAGGGGATCAGTGGGAATAAGAGGAAAAATTTTTTTTTCAAAAAGACCTTATAGTTTTTGAGAAAATCGATTTTTAAGTTTCAAGGGCAAAAATGTCTTTTAAATGCGGAAAATGTCAGGTTTTTTTGCACAGGTAACAATAGTGCATTATTTTCATAGATTCCCCCAAGTGGGAAGAGTTTTACTTACTTCGTTCTGAGTGTGGGAAATGTAAAAAAAAAACGACGTGGGGTCCCCCCTCCCAGACCTCTTTAACCCCTTGTCCCCCATGCAGGCTGGGATAGCCAGAATGCGGAGCACCGGCCGCGTGGGGCTCCGCACCCTGACTATACCAGCCCGCATGGTCCATGGATTGGGGGGTCTCGGAAGGGGAGGGGAAGCCAAGCTTTCCCCTCCCCCTCCGAGCCCTTGTCCAATCCAAGGACAAGGGGCTCTTCTTCACCTCCGATGGGCGGTGGAGGTGGAGGCCGCGATTTCCTGGGGGGGGGGGGGTTCATGGTGGAATCTGGGAGTCCCCTTTAAAAAGGGGTCCCCCAGATGCCCACCCCCCCTCCCAGGAGAAATGAGTATAGAGGTACTTGTACCCCTTACCCATTTCCTTTAAGAGTTAAAAGTAAATAAACACACAAACACTTAGAAAAAGTATTTTAATTGAACAAAAAACATAACCACGAAAAAAGTCCTTTAATATTCTTAATTAACCATTAATACTTACCTGTCCCTTTAAATAAATGATCCCTCGAAATAGCCTCGGAAATGTTCTATCAGTTACAATGTAACAAAGTTATTACAATGTAACAACTTTGTTACATTGTAACTACGCCGCACCCGACGTCACTCGCCGCTCACCCGCCGCATACGCGTCTGCGCTGCACAGACCCGACAGAGCTCTGAGCTATATAGCTCAGAGCTCTCTAAGCATCTTTGAATTTGGGCTCCAAGGAGCCCCATTGGTCCTTAGCAGACCAATGGGGTTCCTTCAAATCAGAAGGAACCCCATTGGTCTGCTAAGGACCAATGGGGCTCCTTGGAGCCCAAATTCAAAGATACTTAGAGAGCTCTGAGCTATATAGCTCAGAGCACTGTCGGGTCTGTGCAGCGCAGACGCGTATGCGGCGGCTGAGCGGCGAGTGACGTCGAGTGCGGTGTAGTTACAATGTAACAAAGTTGTTACATTGTAATAACTTTGTTACATTGTAACTGATAGAACATTTCCGAGGCTATTTCGAGGGATCATTTATTTAAAGGGACAGGTAAGTATTAATGGTTAATTAAGAATATTAAAGGACTTTTTTCGTGGTTATGTTTTTTGTTCAATTAAAATACTTTTTCTAAGTGTTTGTGTGTTTATTTACTTTTAACTCTTAAAGGAAATGGGTAAGGGGTACAAGTACCTCTATACTCATTTCTCCTGGGAGGAGGGGTGGGCATCTGGGGGACCCCTTTTTAAAGGGGACTCCCAGATTCCACCATGAACCCCCCCCAGGAAATCGCGGCCTCCACCTCCACCGCCCATCGGAGGTGAAGAAGAGCCCCTTGTCCTTGGATTGGACAAGGGCTCGGAGGGGGAGGGGAAAGCTTGGCTGCCCCTCCCCTTCCGAGACCCCCCAATCCATGGACCATGCGGGCTGGTATAGTCAGGGTGCGGAGCCCCACGCGGCCGGTGCTCCGCATTCTGGCTATCCCAGCCTGCATGGGGGACAAGGGGTTAAAGAGGTCTGGGAGGGGGGACCCCACGTCGTTTTTTTTTTTTTTATATTTCCCACACTCAGAACGAAGTAAGTAAAACTCTTCCCACTTGGGGGAATCTATGAAAATAATACACTATTGTTACCTGTGCAAAAAAAACCTGACATTTTCCGCATTTAAAAGACATTTTTGCCCTTGAAACTTAAAAATCGATTTTCTCAAAAACTATAAGGTCTTTTTGAAAAAAAAATTGTTCCTCTTATTCCCACTGATCCCCTTAATATACCCTAGGAATTTGGTGTTCCTAAACTTTAAGCAGGCTTTGCTATTAACCGTTAAAGTCGGCGGGTTTTTAAATGTATACATTTTTACTTTGAAACTTTAACATCGATTTTCTCAAAAACTATAAGGTCTTTTTGAAAAAAAAAAAAATTCCTCTTATTCCTCCTGATCTCCTTAATATATTCTCCAAATTTGAGGCTCTTGGCATTTAAGGGGGCTTTGCTATTAACCCTTAAAGTCGGCGGCTTTCTTACATTATACGGAGCGTTACGGTTTAACGCGAAATTACGGTAGCGTTTAATGCGAAATTACGGCATGAACGAAACGCGAAATTACGCGTTGAAAATTACGCTTACGGTATTTTCAATTACGATTTTAATGGCAATTACGCTACCATAATTTCGCATCGTAATCGCAAATTTCGCATGCGTAATTATAGTAATGCGAAATTACGAAAATTTCGGCTCAACTCTAGTTGAAAGGCAGGTGGTGTCATCTCTGGCACACAGCATTGGGTCAAGGGTCCTTCAGACCATAGATGCCTGGTCTGCAAAGTATGGTCAGGCCTGCCCGAAGACTAAATCAGTCTCCACACACAGCATCTCTGCCTGCACACCGTGTGACTACCTGCCCCAAGACTAAGTCGGTCCCCACACAGCATCTCTGCCTGCAGGCCGCTTGACTTCCTTCTCCGCTACCACCAACAGGGTCCAGGACTCCAAGTGGATTCCAGAATTTTTAAGGCCGCTGCTAGTAGCGTCCGCTATAATCATTTTTCTGGTGCGTGTACATGCCTGCCTAATTTTTCTGGCTGCACTGTGGCTGCAACAACAAAACAAAAGGCATGTACATGTGTCAATTCCCCTTTGTGATCATTACCTTGCCGCGGTGAAGGAGCTTGTGTATCACAATGAAGCAATGACCGACTAAATGAGTGTGAGTTGGGGAGCACACCTGACCCAAGAAGATAGATAATAAGGTTGTTGCTTCATTGTGGACAGACCAAATTCGATCAGCTGGACACTCAGTCACTGTGGTTCTGTCATTCAGCTACCTCAGCCCGACCATATGGGCTTGAAAACCGCCATGGCCTGCACTCTCGCCATGGTGCGCAGCAGTCACTACACAAACAGCTGTTTGCGGTGCGTTACACAGTGAGTTTAGTCTGTCAGTGTGAAGTAGTAAACTAATTACACTCCCTGATTGATGTATACACATGCAAGATGTTTTAAAGCACTTTAGGCATCCAATTTAGCATGCAATGTGATTTCTGCCCTTAAACCGCTGCTGTGCGCAAAATCCTGTTTTTTCCCCTGGACTTTTGGCATGTATCCCACTCATCCATGCCCCCCTCCAGGTGTTAGACCCCTTGAAACATCTTTTCCATCACTTTTGTGGCCAGCATAAATGTTTGTAGTTTTCAAAGTTCGCCTCCCCATTGAAGTCTATTGCGGTTCGCAAAGTTCACGCGAACCGAACTTTTGCGGAAGTTCGTGTTCGAGGTTCACAAACCTAAAATCGGAGGTTTGAGCCATCTCTAGTGATGGTGCAGCCTCACTGTCAATACAATATTTCAAACGGTTGGAGATACCTTCCGATGCCCAACTCAAGTCACAGACATTTTACTAGACCATATTTCAACACTCAGGTGGCAAGTTTGCTTTATTGGTGTAAAGGTCCTTGATTAATTACTTTCGTACCACGCTAGTTGAAATCTACACCCTGTTCTGATGCTGACCTGGCTGCCAGGGCGTAAATTTCAACTCACTGCCGCTGTGCGCATCCGCCACTTTCTTCGCTCCTGTCGCCGCTGTCTCCCGTCACAGCACACTCGTCCTGCTAGTCTTTATGACTGCCGAGCCCTGTGAGTAACTCCCATTGGCTTACATTGAAAGACAGGGTCAAGAGCCAATGAAAGCGGCTCCTGACCAGCTCACAGGAACTCTGCTGTCAAAGAGATGGCAGAGTGGGTGGCCCAGGTTCCTGACATGCGGCGGTGACAGCGGTTGCGGTGAGTATGTGCGGCGATTTGTTGGAATTCCCTAGTTTCTGTACCAGCGGTCTCTGGTCCTTAATGGGGCAGAGACCGCTGGTACTTAAGTGGTTAACTGATGTCAGATAACACTGATTAATAGCTTCTGTCCAGGTGGAGTTAGGGCTGGTTCAGATGGACGTCTGCGTGGCGTCGCGTCTGGGGGCATTGCGGCGGCTGCGCGGTCAGGCTTTCAGTAGCCTTCGGTCGCTTCGTGATGCGGTCGCGTTTTTTTCTTCCCCTAGGGGAACATTAGCCGTCGCGGTTGGCCGCTCCCTGGAAGCAACATGTCGCTTCCAGGGGCAGCCCGAACGCTCGCGAAAATCGGGACCCGAACACCGCGTTCGGGTAAAAGCGCGCAAAAGCTCGGTGTAAACGCTCCCATTTACTTGAATAGGAGCGTTTACCGCGACGTTCCGAACGCTTGCGGTAAACGCTTCGCAAGCGTCCGTCTGAATCAGCCCTTAATTCTTCAGGCCGTTAATCCCGTTAATCCAGCACAGACTTCCAGAGCAGCAAATTTTGTGATCTTCCTAGAAAACCCCCTCCCTCCAATCATGGCATGGAAGCCAATGCCTCCCTTAGCTTGTTTAACCCTTTGACAGCCATAAAGGATCTTGGCAATGCCTGACAATAAAGGTTACCACCTTGGCTAAAGCCACTACATCAGTGACAATCAAAGGGTTAACCCATTAGCAGCCACATATAGCAATTCCGAATAGGAGGCCAGGAGTGCAGCACCGCTGGTGAATGAAGAGGAGAAGTCAATCCAAGCGCCTAGAGCAGGTAAATATAAACAAGTCCAAATCTAGACAGTTTTATTTCTCATTTACCTACCACCTCCTGCAACAATCATCAGTGTGTACCATACGCACTTTAAGACCCCTATATAATCACCTCCAAGAGTTTTCATCTCGGGGGTCACATGACCTGAACACCAAGGTGGACAATCCATGGAACCAAAACTACTCTAGTCCCTTTGGCTTAGGTTGTCGTAGTTGTGACTCCTCCCCTGCAGAGCTGTGCTTGCCTAATAATCCTCTGCTACACACCCACATTGATATCCCCAACTGCATTGCATGACCATAACTACACTCCCTGCCTCTAACAATACTGTGGGATGGGGGAAGGCTTATGTCTATAAAAGTCCCCTTCCGGAGGTCACAGCAGGATGTTGGGCTGAAGCCCACCTCCATATACCAACAGGACCAAACCTGTAGCCCAAGTAGGAAGTGGGAGATTTAGTGGTAGGGGATGATCACCATTATGTTAGTTGAGAAAGGAGGCTTAAACAAAATTATCTTTGAGTTGAACCTTAAAATTCATGGATCAGGTTGATATGTGTGTGGCCAAGCAGGATTCTCGATCTTGCTCATCGATACATAGAAAGGTCCGAAGCATACAAGAGAATTCCTTTTGGGACGTATATTTTCTAAAAAACTCAGTTTCATATTCTATATTAAAGCAAACAAAATGGTTAAAGGAAAATCCTTCTAATGGAATTTTATTAAAACACAAAGCCCAATCTATTTCCAAGGCCAGCTCCACAATCACACTGATTGCCGTAAGACCAGTTTAATGGTCCCTACCTAAGCGGGAACATCGTTAAAGCCATTACTTTGACTCTGGCTCTAGCAGAGTTGAGCACGTCTTTTAAATCACATGTCTGACTTACTTTGGGAAGATTTAATATCGATGAGTTCATAAAATAAAATGGAACACCTGCTCGATTCCTCAGAGTGCTCCGAAGCCGTACAGAACAATAAAAAGAGCTTATCTTGAATTTGTGATCGGGTAAAGCCTATTTCTTCTAATGACTCAAAATTGCGTCTCGATTGAATTTTTTTTCTCATTCTCGGTGCTGTCTCGCTTACACAAAGACTGTAAGTCAGGTGTCACTGGAGTGTGGGAACACTTACCTCATAAACAAAGATTCTCCAGAATACGTTCCCCACCTCATAAACATGTCAGTCCTACTCGGGGCAAGGAAGCCTTCTCAAAACAGATCCAGGGTGGGGGAATGATGAAGAGATAGCCAGCTTTCAAGTGAATCCTTGACACTTCACAAGTAATACGTAGTGGACTGTGAGACTGTTCAATTTTTTATTTTTTTTCCAATTCCGATATTTTATTAGGTAGAAGGTTTTTACCTGAAGAACGACATGACACACTGCTGTGGAATTTACAAGCTTTGAATTCACAGAATTATTACGTAATAAAAATGTTTAAATCTTGCCTATATAAAGTTTGAGGGTATGTTTTTGTTTATTTGTGTTTGTGTGGTCTGCAATGAGTCTCTCAATATTATTTTGGCATTTACCCTTTTATACACTTACAGTCACCGCTTGCTTTGATTGGGCGCCGAGTGGCATAGAAAGTTAAAATATTGGTATGTAGCATTCTTCTATCTTACCATAGACTTACCTGGCCCCAATTCTAACACTGACCTCCTCACTCCCAGTGGTGCCTAACATTAACCACCTTCCTCATCCCTAACACTACCCCCACTCGCCCCCACCCTAGTGCCTTCCACTAACCACCCCTCCTGTTCCTTCATGGCCCACAAACAACCAATATTGATTGGTTATACAAACTATTAGACAATAAACTACAAATACATGTAGGGTTTTTTATTGTTTTGAAAACGATTACTGGAAGGAATAAATGTCATTCAAGTGTTCATGCACTTACCATTACAACATCAGAGGATTGTTAATATTGTTTTAGTTCTATTTATTTTTCTTTTATACAAAACTGGCAATTTTTTTTCATGTTTACTTCAAATGCTTAACCACTTGAGGACCCACCCTTTACCCCCCCTTAAGGACCAGCGCTGTTTTAGCTGATCTGTGCTGGGTGGGCTGTGCAGCCCCCAGCACAGATCAGGGTGCAGGCAGAGCGACCAGATCGCCCCCCTTTTTTCCCCATTAGGGGGATGATGTGCTGGGGGGGTCTGATCGCTCCTGCCTGCTGGGTGTTGCGGGGGGGGGGGCACCTCAAAGCCCCCCTCCGCGGCGAGATTCCTCCCCTCCCTCTCCTACCTGTCCACCCCCGGTGATCCGCGCTCCACAGGACGCTATCCGTCCTGTGCAGCCAGTGACAGGCTGTCCCCTGTCATATGGCGGCGATCCCCGGCCGCTGATTGGCCGGGGATCGCCGATCTGCCTTACGGCGCTGCTGCGCAGCAGCACCGTACAATGTAAACAAAGCGGATTATTTCCGCTTGTGTTTACATCTAGCCTGCGAGCCGTGATCGGCGGCCCGCAGGCTATTCATGGAGCCCCCCGCCGTGAATTGACAGGAAGCAGCCGCTCGCGCGAGCGGCTGCTTCCTGATTAATCAGCCTGCAGCTGGCGATGCAGTACTGCGTCGCTGGTCCTGCAGCTGCCACTTTGCCGACGCACGGTATAAGCGTGTGGTCGGCAAGTGGTTAAACTGACTATGTGTAACACAATTTATTTTCATATGCTGTATATATATATATATATATATATATATATATATATATATATATATATATATATATATATAAAACCTCCCTGGCGTTCAATGGGATATTTTTAAAAGAAAATTGTTTTAAATCATGTA
Organism: Hyperolius riggenbachi; assembly: GCF_040937935.1. NCBI lineage: Eukaryota > Metazoa > Chordata > Amphibia > Anura > Hyperoliidae > Hyperolius > Hyperolius riggenbachi. Next base: position 467,466,312 of record NC_090649.1, on the reverse strand, counting down.
GCTAGCAATAAGCTAGTTACATGTGTCCCCTGATTGCCCCGGTGCTGTGTCCCTACCCCGATCGCCACCGGCTATGTTTACCGCTCCGGGACCCCACAAGAGCCGTTACTTCTTCATTCAGCTTTGGTCGTCACTGTGACGTCATGACGTCATGCGCAGTCCCGATCCTCGCCATAGCGACGCTTGGTGGTGATAGAAGAGGCTGCGCAGACTCGGGCTCCGGAGAGGGGTACGTATAACGCCACCGATTGTGACGATCGGGGGGGGGGGGGGGTGACGACAATTGGACAACACATGTAGCTAGCCAAGTACATGATGTACAAAAAGTAAAAAAAAAAAAAATCTCCCTGAGCTGAGCTGAGCTCGTCCATAGCACTCAGGAGGTTAAACATTTAAAGGAAAACTTACAGCCAGCAACTTAGAAGTTTCTTTAATGTCTTTGGTGGATCTTCCTACATTTTCTTTATCTAGTGGTCATATCCAATACCTACTTAAAGGAAACTCGAAGTGATAAGAATATGGAAGCTGTCATATTTATTTCCTTCAACAACAATACCAGTTGCCTGGCAGCCCTGCTGATATATTTGGTTGCAGTAGTGTCTAAATCACACCAGAAACAAGCATGTAGCTAATCTTGTCAGATCTGACAATACTGTTAGAAACCCCCGACCTGCTGCATGCTTGTTCAGGGTCTATGACTAAACATATTAGAGCCAGATGATCAGCAGGATAGCCAGGTAGCTAGTATTGTTTAAAAGGAAATAAGTGTGGCAGCCTCCATATCTCTCGTGTTACAGTTGTCCTTTAAAGAGGAACTTTACTGAGTATAACTTAAAGTTAATGAACCTCCAGACTAATAATCTACTCAGCAGAACTGAAAAGTCTTGGTGTTTCTTTAACAGTTCCACAGCATCAGAACTTTGTTTTTCTTACCCAAGCCTCATTTTTAGCTGCACAGAAGCTAAGCTCCGGCCTATCAAAGAAATCTGCCCGGGCATTTTTCCCCTGATGCTGTGCAAAGCATGATGGGATTTCTGATGTTGTTCTTCTTGTTCTGCTGTTTTAATGCAATTTTTTTTTTTACATTTGAATTTGAGATTTGAAGCCTAGTGTGTGCAGCTGGGAGGGGTTATCAGCACACAGGACAGTTGGAACTGTGTCTCATGCTCCCTATCACCTCCTTTCAACCAAAAAGATGGCTGCCCCCATGAAATCACAAACATTTGCCTATTCTTTTAAAACAGGGTGGGTAAGAGATTACGGTATATTACCTATCTATTTTAATTTACATAACTAATGTAACTTAATGACAGTATGTTTGTTTAGGCTGAAGTTCCTCTTTAAAGATTACAATTGCCTATATTTTGCAATATTCATTTATAAATTATTTAGTCAATATTTGCCCATTGTAACTTCTTTCCTTGCTCCTGAAATGCATTACAGTTGGCAGCATCTTTACTGCTGGTAAAGTGCATCACTGCAGAATGTTTGTTTTATATGTGTTCCAAAGTGAACAAGAACAACACCTGGGCCCATATACAATTTACTTTTTCTCCTGAGTTTTCTCCTAGGAGATAATTTTTCATCTTCAATTTAAAATAACATTTTAGCACTTTGCAATGGATAAAATACCAAAAATAAGGAGAAAAACTACTCTCAAAATTATTTTGAGTATTTGTTTGCTTGCTTATAGTTTAAAAGGCAATTCATTTACAAGTTGTGAAAAATCACCTAGGAGTAAACTCAGGTGGAAAAGTGAATTGCATACAGACCCTTCCACTGGGAGCTGCACAACTAAATGAGTACATAGCAAGGAAATGAACAGCGCTACTTAAAAACACTTGCCTACCTGCAAAAGAGTGCAAGCCCCACTTGTGGGATATAATACACACCGAGCATACACATGACCTGTCTACCACTGGAGGAGGATGTTAGTTTCCTGTAACAGCTTGCATGCAACCTATTAAGTACTCGTCCCTCCCACTGCGAAGAAGTCAATCCTCCATGGGAGGGGCCTAACACTAACTAAATCCTAACCTATGTGTATGCATAGCCTGGGTTGCGCTGATCCACCTTTTGCGCAATGCACAACTAAATGGCCTGTCATGGGGAGGGGGGCAGGTGGGCGAGGGGAAGGTTACATACCAATATATAGACACAGAAAGATTTTCTCATGCTGGGGGTAGTGGATATTCTAAATAATGTAGTACAATCTACTATATATCGCAACAGTGCCTTTTCATTTTTGCTAGAAAAGTCCATTATTTTCGGAATGGTTGTATTACTGGTGCTCCTGAATAGCACAGTGAGAAGCATCTGAAAAGTATCATAACCTTTCCTTCAGCTTTCTGTGCTCTTTGTGTATTTTGTGGGCATTGGAAATTTCCAATAGTATCTTTGTGTATTTGTGGGCATTGGACTTTTACAATAGGATCTTTGTGTATTTGTGGGCGTTGGACATTTCCAGTAGGATCTGTGTGTATTTGTGGGCATTGGAAATGTCCAATAGAATCTTTGTGTATTTGTGGGCATTGAAAATGTCCAATAGGATCTTTGTGTATTTGTGGGCATTGCGAAAAGTCCAATAGGATCTTTGTGTATTTGTGGGCATTAGAAATGTCCAATAGAATCTTTGTGTATTTGTGGGCATTGCGAAAAGTCCAATAGGATCTTTGTGTATTTGTGGGCATTGAAAATGTCCAATAGGATCTTTGTGTATTTGTGGGCATTGAAAATGTCCAATAGGATCTTTGAGTATTTGTGGGCGTTGGACATTTCTCCAATAGGATCTGTGTGTATTTGTGGGCATTGGACTTTTACAATAGGATCTGTGTGTATTTGTGGGCATTGGACTTTTACAATAGGATCTTTGTGTATTTGTGGGCGTTGGACATTTCCAGTAGGATCTGTGTGTATTTGTGGGCATTGGAAATGTCCAATAGAATCTTTGTGTATTTGTGGGCATTGAAAATGTCCAATAGGATCTTTGTGTATTTGTGGGCATTGCGAAAAGTCCAATAGGATCTTTGTGTATTTGTGGGCATTGGAAATGTCCAATAGAATCTTTGTGTATTTGTGGGCATTGCGAAAAGTCCAATAGGATCTTTGTGTATTTGTGGGCATTGAAAATGTCCAATAGGATCTTTGTGTATTTGTGGGCATTGAAAATGTCCAATAGGATCTTTGAGTATTTGTGGGCGTTGGACATTTCTCCAATAGGATCTGTGTGTATTTGTGGGCATTGGACTTTTACAATAGGATCTGTGTGTATTTGTGGGCATTGGACTTTTACAATAGGATCTTTGTGTATTTGTGGGCGTTGGACATTTCCAGTAGGATCTGTGTGTATTTGTGGGCATTGGAAATGTCCAATAGAATCTTTGTGTATTTGTGGGCATTGAACATGTCCAATAGGATCTTTGAGTATTTGTGGGCGTTGGACATTTCTCTAATAGGATCTGTGTGTATTTGTGGGCATTGGACTTTTACAATAGGATCTGTGTGTATTTGTGGGCATTGGACTTTTACAATAGGATCTTTGTGTATTTGTGGGCGTTGGACATTTCCAGTAGGATCTGTGTGTATTTGTGGGCATTGGAAATGTCCAATAGAATCTTTGTGTATTTGTGGGCATTGAACATGTCCAATAGGATCTTTGTGTATTTGTGGGCATTGCGAAAAGTCCAATAGGATCTTTGTGTATTTGTGGGCATTGAAAATGTCCAATAGGATCTTTGTGTATTTGTGGGCATTGCGAAAAGTCCAATAGGATCTTTGTGTATTTGTGGGCATTGCGAAAAGTCCAATAGGATCTTTGTGTATTTGTGGGCATTGCAAAAAGTCCTATAGGATCTTTGTGTATTTGTGGGCATTGAAAATGTCCAATAGGATCTTTGTGTATTTGTGGGCGCTGGACATTTCTCCAATAGGATCTGTGTATATTTGTGGGCATTGGACTTTTACAATAGGATCTGTGTGTATTTGTGGGCATTGGACTTTTACAATAGGATCTATGTGTATTTGTGGGCATTGGAAATGTCCTATAGGATCTTTGTGTATTTGTGGGCATTGTGAAAAGTCCAGTAGGATCTTTGTGTATTTGTGGGCATTGGAAATTTCCAGTAGGATCTGTGTGTATTTGTGGGCATTGGAAATGTCCAATAGGATCTTTGTGTATTTGTGGGCATTGGAAATGTCCTATAGGATCTTTGTGTATTTGTGGGCATTGCGAAAAGTCCAGTAGGATCTTTGTGTATTTGTGGGCATTGGAATGTCAAATAGGATCTTTGTGTATTTGTGGGCGTTGGACATTCCAATAGGATCTTTGTGTATTTGTGGGCATTGGAATGTCAAATAGGATCTTTGTGTATTTGTGGGCGTTGGACATTCCAGTAGGATCTTTGTGTATTTGTGGGCATTGGACATTCCAATAGGATCTTTGTGTATTTGTGGGCATTGGAAATATCCAACCGGATCGTTGTGTATTTGTGGGCTCTGGAAATGTCCAATAGGATCTTTGTGTATTTGTGGGCATTGAAATTTCCAATAGGTACCTTTGAGTGTGTTGAGGTTGTTTCGTACAAGATGCTTTTTTTTATTGCAGGATTGCTGTCGTTTGAACTGCGTTAGCTCCAGGAACCGTACAATGTTTCTGATGTATTATGTGCATTACTAGATACTTTTACATAGGGGCTGGGGAGATATTTCAGAAATGTTATGGATAAAATCTTGGCCTCCGCTCCTGACCACATCTGTCCTTGGAGAGGCAACAGAGCTCGGCAGACTTTTATATATATTATTTTACAGGATTGAGGAAAATCCATTTAGATTCTGAATCATTTCAATTTGTTCCCTCACCCTGGAGATAAAGCAATAGAAGGATATGAAAAATAGAGAAAGATGAAATATGAGGACTCGTTCATAATAAATAATGCAACAGAGGAAAAAAGAATATTAGCTTTCGCCATCGCAACTAGTTTGGTTGGCTGCATGTAGTTTCTGCATTATGCCACTTACATGGCACAGATGAGAAAAACTGTATATTCTGATCTCTGCCATAGCGAAAACCTGCCAATCAACCTTTTCTTCTTCTTATTATTATTGATTTATAAAGCACCAACATATTATATGTCACTGTACAAAGAAACAAACATGGGGTCCGAAATAAAACAGACAGTGGTATACACCAATATACGAAATGCAGAGTTGGTCCAAAATACAGAATTGGTAATTACAGAGACAAAATTAATATGAATAAATTTGTAACCAATTCCAAGACACAAAAGGGTGAGAGAGCCCTGCTCTTGTGAGCTTGCAATCTAAAGGAATGGGGGGGGGGGGGGAGGCGAGGTGAGGCAGCATGCAATATTCCAACCTAGAGGCAATGTGATTTAGGTTGTCTAGTAGGAGCACAACTTGGCTAGAGGTCAAAAGTGAAACTGGCCTTAAAGAGTAACTGTCAGGCTGCAGAAGCTAATTTAAACCTCTATTCTCCTGTGTTAAACAGTTTAGAAGGAAGCCCAAAAGCAATTAGTGAAGATAAAAATCTCAGTTACCTTTGATGTGTGCTTATCTTAAAGGCTGTTATAGACCCATAAGGACGCAAGCCGCATACTAAACTGCAAAGCATTCTGGGGCCCTCCCCTCGGCTGCTAATGAGACGTTACAGCAGCTTGTGTAATCAGTCCAGCGCGTAGCACTGATAAATCTCGGGCAGAGTACACTGCAGGAGTCAGCTATTGTTCCTAGCCACATGGCTCATTAATATTCACTGCACACTGTGTTATTTAGTACCAGCTTTTCTGTGATCAGGAAGCAGGCAGGACATGACGACACATTTGACAGAAAAACATGGAGCCTGCCATGAGCTGTCAGGAGCATCTATCTCTGCATATACTATATACAAATTCTGTGAAATCCAAACGTGGACAGTGAAATGCATATGTAATGTAAGTACAGCCAATCTTTAGCTACTGATATATGTGTTTATTTTCTCTGAGACCTTATACCTAACAGCTCCTCTTTAAGTAGAGTTTTACGGAAAAGGTGAGTTTTTAGGGCTTGTTTAGAGATATCAAAGGTTGGAGAGTGACAAGTGTGATGTGGCAGGGGATTCCAGAGGAGGGGTGGAGCACATGCAAAATCTTGTATACTTGAATGGGAGGAAGTGATTCTAGAGGAGAACAAAAGAAGGTCATGTGCAGATCTGAGATTACGGTTTGGGTTGGTATCTGAAAACTAGTGAGGAGTTGTACCAAAGAGCGAGATTGTGGAGAGCTTTGTAGATTAGGGTTAAGAGTTTGAACCGGACCCTCTTGTTAATTGGTAGCCAATGAAGAGCTTGACAGAGAGGTATGCAAGTGACAGTTTCTGCCCGGGTCGGACTGGGTCAGATTATAGCATAACTATCACTGACAAGTAATTACAGCCATAAAACACTTTCCTGTCAGTAAATGGCCTTCTGAGAGCAGAGATAAAAAGGGTCAATGATTCATAGATTTGAGCTCTGACATACTTCAATGAAGGTGTCATTGAGCAGAGACAAAGAAACAGTAAAAACTTAAAAACCAGATTTAAATATAAAATAAAACTGTGGGATATCTAAAAAAAAGTCATTTTTAGGAGACCGGGGATAGATACAATTGTTTTTTTCATCAGTTTATCTTCACCTCGGATTTCCTTTAAGAAGATAGTATGAGCCTATATGTGATTTTTGTTTTTAGACAGTGTTATCTTGTAAGTGTTATTAATAAAAAAAAAAAACTTGTTTACCTTACACAAGTTTCTTCACTGAGGTAAGCATTTTACTTCATTTTTGGGTGGATGGATTTTATCTGTTTTTATCTGTTTTGGGGCTTTTCTTCCCTCCCAGTGTGTCCCTCAGACCAAAAGACCCGAGTGAGAATGGGTTGTCCTCACTTGCTCTATACTGTGGTTGCCAATGTGGCAACTCATTGCGTTCCCCGGTGTTAAGAAATCACTGCACTATACAGGGTTCCTGGTATCCAGGGGCGTAGCAATAGAGGTTGCAGAGGTTGCGACCGCATCGGGGCCCTTGGGCCAGAGGTGCCCCAATGGGCCCCTTCCTCAACTACAGTATTAGCTATTGGTCCTGTGCTCATAATAACCACTTCTATAGATACTTTGAATAGTGGTAATCATAAACAAACTGTTTCCCATCCCCTTCCTGCACCTCTGACACTGTAGTTGCCATTGGCAGGTTTTGGTGCCCTGTATCAATTGTTATGTATAGAGTGTTTGGGGGGCCCCAATGCAAAACTTGCATCGGGGCCCACAGCTCCTTAGCTATGCCACTGCTGGTATCTACTGTATGTGTCCTTTTTCTGGAAAGAGTAGAGTCTTAGTGACAGAACATCCTCACGTAACTAGAAATAGCTTTTAATTGGTTTATTGTGTTTTATTTTACTGTAGCTGTAAAGAGAAAGAAAAAGCATTACAAATCAGTGGACAGGCAAGCCAAGTAATATCACTGCGCCCACCCTGTGTTCTTCTTTCCCCTGCTTCACCCAAACACTTCTCACATCACCCCTAGGACACCTGAAGTGGGAGGGATCTGGAGGTTGCCATATTTATTTCCATTTAAACAATGTACAGGCAAACAGAGGCACCAAAAGGATAAAAGTCGATAAAAAGTTTAAAAATTGGGGGAGGCCGAGGTGGATTTCCCTCCTCCAGGTAGACATACTCCAGAAAGTGATCTATCTCTTGCTTTTTCCTCCACCAATTAGGCTTTCTTTGGGGGGTACATTTTGCTAAGAGCTACTTTACTGTAAATGCATTTTACCAGGAAGAATAAGAAAAAAACTGAAAAAAAATCATTATTTCTCAGTTTTTGGCCATTATAGTTTTAAAATAATACATGCCTCCATAATTAAAAAACATGTATTGTATTTGCCAAATAGTCCCTGGTATTACCCCGTTTAAATTATGTCCCTATCACAATGTATGGCGAAAATATTTAATTTGGAAATAAAAGTGCATTTTTTCCGTTTTGCATCCATCACTATTTACAAGCTTATAATTAAAAAAATAGAAATATTTCATCTTTACATTGATATTTAAAAAGTTTAGACCCTTAGGTAAATATTTACGTGTTTTTTTTTATTGTAGTCAGTCGCTTTTTCTGCCGGGGAGAGGAATCAATCATCGGGCACTATGTCCCGATTAATTGATTCCTGGGCTAGCGATTCTCATCCGGGAGCACGCGTGCACACGCGTGATCGGCCGCGGGAGCGCACATGGCCTTCTGGACGTAGCTTCTATGTCCAGAAGGCTTAAATGGTTAAAGTGGTCTTCAACTCCGACATAACATTCAATAATATTTTACTTTTTATTACTCATACAGTTAGCATATTTGCTTGTGTGCACAAGTAATATTGTCTGTCTACAAATTACAAGTTTCCAAAGTGTAGTTTATTTTACCCTGAAAGCTGCCATTGCATTTTATTCCAATTACTTTTTATTATATATTAAACTCTTTGAATGAGCTGTTCTGAACTGTGTGCCTGAAGTAGAGACAGCTTCTCAGAAAGAAGGGTTTTTTTTACTTGTTACACACAAATTTATCAACATTGGAATGTAAACAAATAGTGTTATCTCCAGTCTGGATGCGGATTTAAATCTGAATAGCCTTTGTATAGCAGGACAAAGTGCTGTGTTTGACCATCTTAGTGTTGTTCTGCCACAATTTTTTTCTGGGACAGTAGCTTTAAAGCTGTAAGGAATCTTTTAGAGCAAAGTAGAAATGCTGACTTTCAGTCCACTTTAAGCCACCAACAAGTAAGAAAATACTCAGAATAATGTTGACAGCACATTTTCTCTTACTTTTTCATTCTTTTTCCATTGCAGAGTACTGAAAAGTTATTCACAACATAAAAATTATGAAAAAATATGTTCGAAGATCAAACTTAGGGGAAAAACGTGAACTGAAACGGGAAATGAGCCTTCCCAGTGGCTCATATGCAATTAGCTTTTTCTCCTAGGAGATCCTTTTCATTTTCAGTGTAAAACTTTTTTTTTACACTTTGCAATTGAAGAAGTACTAAAAGGTAGGTGCAAAAGTCCTGTCAAAATTATCTGGAGTATTTCCTTGCTTGCTGGTTACTTAAAAGGCACTCAATTGATAAGGTGTAAAAATACCACCTTGGAGATAACTTGGGAGAAAAAGTTAATAAAATAAGGAACAGTGGGCCATATGCAATGCACTTTTTCACCTGAACTTTTTTCCTAGGTGATATTTTCAAAACTTTTAAATACAATTCTTTTTATACCAGCAGCAACAATCAAACAAATACTCAAAATAATGTTGACAGTACTTTTTGGTGCTTTTTCCATTGTTAAAGGGTAACGTCAGCCTAAACAAACATACTGTCATTAAGTTACATTAGTTATGTTAATTAGAATAGATATGTAATATAATCTCTTACTCGCCCTGTTTTAAAAGAAAAGGCAAATGTTTGTGATTCATGGGGGCAGCAATCTTTGTCATGGGGGCAGCCATCTTTTTGGTTGAAAGGAAGTGACAGGGAGCATGAGACAGTTCCAACTGTCCTGTGTCCTGATCACCCCTCCCAGCTGCACACACCAGGCTTCAAATCTCACATTCAAAATGTAAGAAAAAAAAATTTGCACCAAAACAGCAGAAGGAGAACAACATCAGAAATCCCATCATGCTTTGCACAGCATCAGGGGAAAAAAGCCCGGGCAGTTTTCTTCTGTGCAGCTAAACATGAGGCTTGTATAAGAGAAACAAAGTTTTGATGCTGTGAAACTGTTAAAAAAAAAACACCAGGCCTTTTCAGTGCTGCTGAGTCGATTTTTAGTCCGGAGGTTCACTTAAAGTGCTAAAAAGTTTTTTTACATTGAAGATGAAAAATTATCTTCTAGGAGAAAACTCAGGAGAAAAAGTGAATTGCATATGGGCCAGTTTACAGTATATTAATTTAGGGGCCCATATGCAATTCACTTTTTCTCCTTAGTTTTCTCCAAGTTGATATTTTTACACCCGGCTGTCAATAAAATGCCTTTTAAACCTCTAGCAAGCAATAAAATACACAGAATCATTTTGATAGTACTTTTTTTTTACTACTTTTGGTACATTTTTGATTGTTTTTAATTTAATTCTTTAAAGAGAAGAAGAACAATTTTCACTTAGGAGAAAATGTGAATTGCATATGTGCCAGAGGCCCTTTTTTAATTCACTTTTTCTCATAAGTTTTCTCCAAAGAGATTATTTTTCCTCTTCCGTTTAAAATAACATTTCAGCACTCTGCAATTGAAAAAGTACCAAAAAGTAGCTGAAAAATTACTGTCAACATTATTCTGAGTATTTTCTTGCGTGCTGGTGGCTTAAAGGCATTTGAGTGATAAGGGCCCATATGCAATTCACTTTTTCCCTGGAGTTTTCTCCTAGGTGATATTTTCACAACATGTCGTAAAATGTCTTTTAAGCCACCCGCATGCAAGAAAATACTCCGAATAAATTTGACAGCACTTTTTCCCCAACTTCTGGGTACTTTTTCAATTGTAAAATGCTGAAAAGTTAGTTTAAAGAGAAGATTAAAATTATCTCCTAGGAGATAACTCTGGTAAAAAGTTAATTGCATATGGGCCAAGATGTGAGAATTGGATTGTGCTCAGAATATTATACAGCTTTACGGCAGGACAGTGAGCACCTGCAGGGTCAACAACACATCCCATTACACTGTACCAGTGTCGGGAAAAAAATTGTATAAATGTTACCATTCTGATAACATGACAGATAATATAACCAACATGACTCAGACCTTTTCCCACATTAACCATAGATGGGGAGAGATGATTACTGGAAATATTGCAGGTAAGGCACATCCTTTCTAGTTTATTTACAACACGACTATTGTCTGACTTCTGCAGTACACACGACAGGGAGTGAATCATACTGTGTTTACTATACAGTATGAAAGGTTATCAGGGTTAGCCACTCCAAGTAACACAAAGGAAAATCAGACCAGAAGATACATTAAAAGAATGCAGTTTTATTCCCTCTGTAGGGCGTGTTCTGAGGTTGGGGGGCCGTAACATCAAAAAATAAAATTTCCCCCCAAAAATGAGTTCCCCAAAAATACATGTAAGAGCTTAGACCGTTATGTAAGCCTGTTGTTTAGGGAATGTTTGCTGTGGGAGGGACAGTCAGCTGTAGAAGTAGGGAGGCAAAATTAGCACTGAGCTAGGTTGAAAAAAAAAAACAGAAAAGAAAAGGGCAAAAGTGATGTCAGTTTTGGTATCACAGAGATTGAAAACCAGCTGAAATATTCTTTTCTTTTTCTCATATCACATTTTTCTTAAATCTGACAGTGAACACTAAAAACAACAGGATAAGTAATCAAAATAATTCATTTCTTATTGGATGATTTTTTTTTATTTTTTTTTTCAGTTAAAATGGAATTTTGTTCCTCTTTAACCAATTCTGTCGCCCGGACGTGAAGCTCACGTCCGGGCGGCTGCTCTTCTGCGGTACCGCGCCGTGGTGCCGCGCTTTTTACATTACAATTTACACATATAACAACATTAAAAAGTAACTGTTTATTTCCCAAACCAAAATATTACCCAAATAAAATTTTTAATGGAAAAAAAAAATTACAATTAAAAAAAAAAAGACATAAATAGTTACCTAAGGGTCTGAACTTTTTAAATATGCATTTAAATTATAAGCTTGTAAATAGTGATGGACGCAAAATGGAAACAATGCACCTTTATTTCCAAATCAAATATTGGCGCCATACATTGTGATAGGGACTGTAATGATCGCTGCTGCAGCAGCTATTACTGGAAGTAGTAGTGCTGCAGCTCAGGCAGTTCTGATCTATTTCCATGCAAGCTGCATAGCTTTGTCTGTCTTTCCCTGCTGTCAGCTTGTGACTGATTATCATTCACCTGTGTGGGAATCTGCATGTCTGCTCCCATTGGATGACCTCAGTATAAAGATCTGCTTCCTGCAGGGTTTCCTTGGGTTTTTCATAGCTTCAGTGTAAGCCTGTCTTGCTGTCGCTTTAGCCCCCGATCGTGTTTCTTGTTATAAAGATACTTTGCTGGTCTTTGCATCATATATTGGTTCATTGCCAATATATATGCATACCAGCACGTTTATTATTTTCCTTGTATTTGTGTTACGTTGATACATCAGTGTCGCTGATGTATACGTACACGAACTGTTTATATCCTGTGTGCAGTTAGTCAGCTTTCCAGCACGTTTTGGTAGGTTGCGCGTACCGTGACCACCCGTGCTGAGGTAGTTACCCTGCTCCTGGTTCTGTTTGTGGATTGCGTTCATCTCTGCGAAGAGATAACGAATCCTTCTGAATCCTGTTCTGTTACTGTTTGTGGATTGCGTTCATCTCTGCGAAGAGATAACGAATCCTTCTGAATCCTGTTCTGTTACCGTTTGTGGATTGCGTTCATCTCTGCGAAGAGATAGCGAATCCTTCTGAGTCCTGTTCCCTGTATTGCTCCATTCCTAGTCAGCGTTCCTGCTTATGTCATATATCGGTTCATTGCCGATATATACATATGTTAGTCAGACGTTACAAATAGTTTCATTGATAGCTGTAATTGTAATACGCTAGGAAAACATACTTATTGTATATTTATCTGTGTTACGTTCATCTATCTTAATCCTGCTGTTTCCTGACTGTCCTGTCCTGTCTTTGTGAGGCACGCCATCGCCGCAGCGCATTGGCTGCCTCATTCCAGTCTGTCTGGTTTTGGACGCTTGCTGTCGCTAAGTAGCCGCTTGCTAGCAAGCGTTCATTCTGTCTACCTGTCCTGATCTCCTCAGTTCTGGTTTGTGCGCTCAGCGCTACTTTGCGCTGAGACGTTATAACGAAAGCATTGTTTGTGGCTGTCAGATCTGCACCGGCTCTGTGCGCCACAATCTCCTATTGGAGTCAGTCCTCCCCTCCACTATACTAGGGATAGCCTGTTTCCTGGTGCTAGTGTGTGTACCTCCTCCACGCCAGCTCATGCGTTGCATGCTGACTGTGGAGAATACACCACCAAGCCTTACAGGGACAACATTTAAATGGTATAATAACCGAGACAAATGGGCAAATAAAATACATAGGTTTTAATTATGGTAGCGCGGATTATTTTAAAGCTATAATGGCCAAAATCTGAGAAATAATGCATTTTTTCAATTTTTTTCTTATTAATCCTGATAAAATGCATTTATAAAAAAATAATTCTTAGCAAAATGTACCACCCAAAGAAAGCCTAATTAGTGACAGAAGAAAAAAGATATAGATCAATAAATTGTGATAAGTAGTGATAAAGCTATTAGCGAATGAATGGGAGGTGAAAATTGCTCTGGTGAAAAATCCCCGCGGGCTGAAATGGTTAAGCTGTGGGAATTGCAGCATGATGGCAGAGTGGATTGCAATCACTCTTTGCATTACTATGGTCTTTGGTTCAAAAGTTTTTTTGAACTATAAGAAATTAATTTCATAAGGTCTGTCCAGTTCATCAGGTCATAGAAGAGCTAGAGCATGTTACCCAGAGCATGAGTGCATCTATATCCTCTGTATATTTTTATATATGGAGAAAGGAACATCTGGTCTGATTTAAAAAATAAATACAGCACATTATAAGCAATATTCTAATTGACTAGGGAGATGATGTAACTCTTATGCCAGAAACCCATTAGGAGCAATTTCTAATCGCTAGCGATTTGAAAAAGCTCTTGCTATAATTGCATTGCTATAGGAGATTTTTATAAAATCACATCGCTCAAGTGGGAATGAGATCACACCCATAGCATTACATTAGCAAGAGTTTTCAAATCACAAAGCGCTCAGAAAATCGCTCCTAGTGGGTTCCAGGCCTTACACAGCTTTTTGTTTTTAGATCTGATTTATGCAAACACATATCCACCAATGGCTGCGATTGAATCAGGCATTTTACCTCATATTTCCTCACAATATAACAAGCATTACAAATGTAAAATAAATAAATGTATCAAATAAGTTGTCCCTGCTTAACTAGCCTAACATCACATTATCGTATAAATGTTAATCTATACATATATTATACAATAAAGAATACCTAGGACAGACAGTTACGGTACTAGGCAATGGGTTACAGATAAATGTTAAATGGACAGTCAGCGATGCATGAAGGTGGAAATAGGTAACATATAAAACAGCAGTAATATAACATAATGGAAAAAAAACTGCCCAAGTAGGCTTACGCTCTAAGGCAGGGATGAGCAAACTATGGCCCGCGGGCCAAATCCGGCACTTCTGGCCATTTCATGGCCCTGCCCACCGATGCAGGGCTGAGTGGTGTGTTCCCCCAGGAGGTGAACTGGCTTGCAGCGTCTGATAGAAGTCACGCAAGATCACCGGCCACAGCCCACAGCTCATCTCCAGCCTGCGGGAGTCTGTGGGTTTTGGCAAGCTGAGCAGGGCTATGGGAAGATGGCAACTGAAGCCCTGCACTGGAGACTATTTGTGTCTCCAGTGCAGGGCTTCAGGCGCCATTTTCCTACAGCCCTGCTCTTCCTATCAGTGCGGGAGTTTTGCAGCCGGACTTGCTGCAATGAAGATCGATCGGGGAGTGACGATGGAGGCCTGGAGAGGAGTCTTCTGCTAGGTGAGTAAATGTTTTTTGTTTACAGCAGGTGCGCCACTAGCATCAGGGCTATTAGAGGGAATTAATGGGAAGAGAGAGGTCAATAGCTCATGTATTTTAACTTCGGCATGCTTAATAGGCTGCCACTGTTTAAAGGTATTAAACCAATCAACTTTCTTTGTAAATGTATTAAAAAAACAAGGGATGCTTTAAAAGTCATTTTTAGGAGTAGGCTGATAAATATAATTGTTTATCCCATTAGTTTATTTTCACCTTCAGGTTCACTTTAACCACTTAAGGCTATCTGGACAAATATTCTCATCCAGATAGGCTGTACTTGCTCCCGCCGGCCGCACACTCCAGCGCACGCTCCCGCTGCCGGCCGTTAGCCCAGCGATCAATGAATGGGATTATAGTTCCCATTCATTAATCAAAGTTCCCCGCAGGAAAAACGACAGCCTCTTATCAGGCTGCGTTTTTTCTGAGTTAAAAAAAAAGTTTCCCGTCCTCATTCATGTTCCTGGAAGCGAGATCGATCGCTTCCAGGACTTTTTGACTGTGGCCATCTTGTGGCCAAATAGTAAAACTACACTCACGTCTATTTTTTTTATTAGATAAGTACATTATTTTACATTTAAAAT
The DNA here is from genome assembly GCF_040937935.1 of Hyperolius riggenbachi. Taxonomy (NCBI): domain Eukaryota; kingdom Metazoa; phylum Chordata; class Amphibia; order Anura; family Hyperoliidae; genus Hyperolius; species Hyperolius riggenbachi. The sequence continues at coordinate 467,451,046 of NC_090649.1, read as the reverse complement.
TAGCTGTTTACCTCCCACACCAAAAATTACCCAAATACAATTTTTAATAAAAAAAAATTACAATAAAAAAAAACATAAATAGTTACCTAAGGGTCTGAACTTTTTAAATATGCATGTCAAAGGAGTATATTAATATAATTTTTAAATTTGAGCTTGTAAATAGTGATGGACGCAAATTGAAAAAATGCACCTTTATTTCCAAATAAAATATCGGCGCAATACATTGTGATAGGGACATAATTGAAATGGTGTAATAAGCGGTACAAATGGGCAAATAAAATACATGGGTTTTACTATGGTAGCATGTATTAATTTTCAAGTATAATGGCCAAAAACTGAGAAATAATGATTTTTTTTCCATTTCTTTCTTAATATTCCTGTTAAAATGGATTTAGAATAAAATAATTCTTAGCAAAATGTACCACCCAAAAATGCCAAATTGGTGGCGGAAAAAAACAAGCTATAGATCAATTCATTGTGATGAGTAGTTATAAAGTTATTGGCAAATGAATGGGAGGTGAAAGTTGCTCAGATGCAAAAAATGAACGACCCTGTGGGCTGAAGTGGTTAATGGAAAGAACGGGTAGTGCACCATTAATTTATAGTTATGGCAGTTTTATAATAGAAGTGGATTTTCCCTTTAAATTTTCCAAGTCTTGAACAATTTGCGGTGTTCGTCTTTGTCCTCATGCGTGGAATCTGCAGGCCCAGAGCAGGTTTTTTCCTGCATCAGCTGTTTGCCTGTTCCTCCCCTCCCCTCCATAACTGCTCCCACTAAATCTCCCTTTTATGTTGTGGCCATAAAATCCGTGTTTTGCGCTTAGGTTTGACGTGTTTGCTGTCTGTTGCCAGTTGCCATGTCTAATAAACTGGATCTGTAAAATATCAGGCCGTAAACACAGCAGAGCACATGCAGGTCAGCCTTTCAGATGGATTAATTGCTATTGTTAGAAACTTCCTGTTTTTCTACAACTGTTCTGCTTAATTCGTATCTGACTTGACAATGCGCATTGTTTGTTTTGTCCTGCATTGGTCACAATATACATAACCTCAGAAGATGGAAGGGGGCTTCAGCAGAGAGAGCATATTTAAAAAATAGAGTTATAGAGTACCCCAGCAAGCTAATGGTGAGCCAAAACTCCTAGGAGTGTATAAGGGGCTACAAAGGACCAAAAAGCTCTCTTACTAAAATGCTATGCAAAACAAAAGCTTGCTGGGCAATCTGTAACTTTGGGTGTTTCAAGTCCTACCCCATAGAGCCACATTAATCCATGCCATGCACTGATGAGGATCAACCAATCTGAAACATGCTGTATACATGTTGGATTATTGTGGCTCTGAATAATTAACAACAGGGGCATTGCTAGTATCCTAAATGATCCGGGGCACTTTTGGTCACCCCAGCTGAAAAAATGGGTGTGGCCATGCACCATAATGTGGGTTTGGTCATGGGCGGAGCCAAATGTACATGAACTTAACAGCAAACTAAGTAGGCCTGCCCAGAAAAATGTTGAATGAAGCCCCTCTCTCCATTAATACAAACAATTGCAGCATATCGCACAAATAGGTAGTGTCACTTAAAGTGAACCAGAGACGAAGCAACCTTATGTATTTTACTATATACATCAGTGGGAACATTAGAGAAAACATCTACCATGCTTTCTGTCTCATTCTGCACTGCACAGCTTGTTTCTTATCAGACCTGATAAAATCCCCGACTGAGCACTCAGTCTGGCTTTGCTATAATGACTCAGCTATAATAATTCCTGAGCAGAGCCAGCTGGGGGCAGGCTTGGACTTGAAAAGACATGAGAGAACACAGACTAAGCTATAAATATTCCTGAACACAGCCAGACTGAATGCACAGTTGGGGACTTTATCAGGGTTGATTAGAAGCAAGCTGTGCAGTGCAGAATGAAACAGAGAGCAGGGTAGGTGTTTTCTCTAATGTTCCCACTGATATATATGGTAAAATACATGAGGGTGCTTCGTTTCTAGTTTCCCTTTAAACATAACTAGGCAAAGTTACCTGGCTTCTGTGCTGGCTGGTCTGGCTTTCTGCTAGGCATGCTGGCCTTCTGCCAGGTTGTGTGGCAGTCCCCCATAGCATTCCCTGACCTTTTAGTGGACCCCCTCCTATGCTCCCAGCATGCCCCCATAGTAAAACCACAGCTCCCTGCATGCCTCCATAAAGGCATCACAGCACCCAGCATGGAACCACAGCACCTAGTAGGCCCACATAGATGCCCTGTGTGGTGCCATGCTGGCTGGGTGCAGTGGGGCCTCTATTGGGCATAATGGGTGTTGTGGTGGAGAAGGGAAAAAAGCCCAGAAGAGGAGATGTCTGCAGAATCTGGAGACCAAGCGTCCGGAGGTGAGTACTGCCGTCCGCTGCCTGACTCTGCCTGAGGGACATCCGTGGCACCCCAGAATAGTGGCACGTGCCACTGATCTGTGGGGCTGGCAACGCCCCTGATTAACAAGCTGACACATCATTGCATTCCAGCGGTTCTGGAGGTGTGGTTAGCTTACAGGGACAACAAAGGATGATTTGCATGTTTTATGATCAATTTTTTTTAAAGTGATTGGATATCGATCGGAAAAACGATCGGAAATCAGATCGGCTCTGCCAGGCTCTGTCAGAAATTATCGATTTGACCCGAAATTGTATGGTGTGTACCAGGCATAACATTTGAAAGATCTGACCAATGAATTACACACCTGTGCTCAATTTATTTTTATTTTTTTTACCTAATTATGAAAAAAATGATTAAAAAATCTGAAATAGGTCTTGAAATCAAGAAATGGTCACTACTACTACTATATCTGGCAGCATTCATCTTTCTGAAAAACTGATACAAAATATCCATCACTCCTGACATGGGAAAAGTTTTATTGAAAAAATGGGAAACAAATTCTTTCAATGTTTCAGAGAAATCAATTCTTTTTATTTAAAATAGGAAAATGTAATCTTTTCATTGTAGTTCAAGATTGCATGGTCGGTGGTGCATTTCTTATGATGATCATTCCAAAATCGGGAAGCTCAGTTTTGGTGACATAGGTTTAAACTGT